>NC_065538.1:16405655-16705655 GCF_932294415.1 Quercus robur | reverse complement strand
TTGCAATGTATGAAGAGTAATTGAACACTAATTCAATCCAGTGGTAGGACATTTCAATGAGATAGTAACCAAGGTCAAAGTATGTATTCAGATTTTCAGATACGTAGTAGATACAACAAATAATATATGCTTCTAATAGATTGAGAGCATTAGATTCAACACATTAGATATCAAGGCCAATGAGACTAGTGTATTCCATATTACTGCCCTTCAATTATCTTGACTTCTCAACTAATATACGCAAATCGCAGAACAAAATTTTATTTAAAAAGGAAAAAAAATTATTATCCCTGCAACTGTGAAACTACTAACAAATCCTGAGAACTTGTTGCATATTTCTCTGATTGATAAATGTATTTTCCTTGGAAGAATACACTATCATATAGTTGACAAATATTAGAAGAGCGAGTAGGCTCACAAGATGTTGTGCTTTGTCTCGAAAGCATTGGTAATCTTTCCAATGCAGTATGCAGCGCTCAGTGGGAAATCGGAAACCGAAAAAATGGGAGTTTGTTAGTTACAAACAGAAAATATAATGTTTGTGTTCCAAAAGAATCAATGATATACTTGGACTCTGTTTCCAAAGGAAAAATAAAATTATTAGATAATTCTTAGCTTCCCAACGGTTTACTATCCTCAATAGAGCAGTAAGAAAAAAGAAACATGAACCTCAAAGCTGAAGGAATAAGTTCTCAAGCATTGTTAGAACAGGTAGCCATGGAACACTTTCAACCCCACAGAATGCTCAATGTGGAACAAAAATGATTATAAATCAGATTATCTGTATACTCTGATATCCAAGACAAACTCTCAAGCTTTTTTCCTAAACTTTAAAGAGCAAACAGAAAGGAATATTTCTTTATGCAAGTAATTAAAACATCAAAGAAAAAAAAAAAAAACCAAAACAGATATATTTTGATTGGAAATGTCATAAATAACATTGTATGTAGTTTTACCAGTACTAGTCTGTAAACAATATGACAATTTATTATTACAGTTAAGATTACACAATTATAAAAATGCCAAATAACCTTAAAATCCTCCTTGTAAAGGTCCTTTTGATTCAATTTGGCATCAGACATTATAACTCAGTATTGTATCGAGTTCAACCAATGAAGACTAAATTTACTACCTCACCTAATTCTGTGTTAAAGGATATTTGATTTTTAACTTTGTGTCGAGTAATACGAACATAGATTTCTAACATAGATAGTGAGTCATGTGCATGCCTTGTGCATGTGCATAGGAAAACCTGACCATCCAACCCAAATTTTCTACTGTGGTAGGTCTGGATTCTTAGTAACCATGGTTCAAGCAGGAACGACATATGCATGGTGAACCAACTCAGATTCAGGCTGCAATTGAAATTGAGGCATCCTTGCCCCATTTCACCCAATACTGCTCATAATTCCATGGTTTTCCACTTTTATAAGAAAACTTAAAAATCTCATTTATGAATTATGATAGACTTCGAGAAGGAAGTTTTACAAAGACGAGAACCTACTGAATGCTCACTCATGGACAAAAGAGATAACTGAACTTTACAGAACAGTGAATTTTCCTGTACCCAACAAATGATGCAGCTGATAATCCTGCATTGGGTGGGCAAGAAAAGGTGGAAACTACCCCACCTGATTCATGTCAAAGAAGTAAGGACAAATCAGCCGCATTTCTATCTGTGGGAAACACTTATTGAAATGCATATTTTAGGCATATTCATATCTTCAATCAGATACAAATGCTGAAACCTAAGAGAAAAGAATACGTGAAATCATCCGCTTGAAAATTAGCTACAACTCAATTGACAAGTCTGAGTTTCTTTGAGAAGCATTCCAATCTCTAAATAGATAGCCGTAGTCTTTGGTAGTCAGCAGAAACAAAAGCCACCTACATCCTCCATTTCTAGAAATAAATTTGGGTTGTTGTGATGGTGGTGAATTTTGAAGGGGGTGCAGGAGGGGGGGGGGGGGGGGGGGGGGTGGTGAAGGCAAATTCAAATTTGCTGAAAGAAGAGATACACACCAACATGAAGAAAGCACACTGACACGCACACAAAGAGGATGTGACTCTTTGGACTTGTATAAGCAAACAATGTAGAAAAAAACATACTTGATATTAAATCATCTGTGTCCTGTCTGTCAATTTTACCATGGGCCATTGCACCAACCTGAAAACCCAGATATTAGGGAAAAAATTCCAAGTTTTGGTGACATAACATATGTATCCGTGTTAAAATTATTTTGAGCTTACCACAAAAACAAGGTCAACATCACTATCAGTAGAGTCCACATAGTTGTTTATATTAGCCAATTTTTCTGAACTATGTGATAAGCCTGGTATCAAAGCAAATATTAACCTCATTTCTAGTACAGAATAGATAACACAGGAAAAATCATACAACATTAACCTCACCTATTTTGCGAGAGTTGACAGGTAGATACCAGCTTACAGGGTTCTTGATCGCACGCAAAAGTTTCTCACGCTTACCAACAGCAGTAATACTCAGTGTTTGTAGCTGCTGCACTGCAGGTAGCAAGAGGAGAAGAAAAGAAGTTAAAAACATCAAATAGAGCTCCCAACCAAAAAACAAACACACTCATAGACACAATATCAGCGTGCTTTTTGATGTTGAGGTGAGAACTGTTGTATTTACACATAAGGCCACAGAAATGCTTAAATGTCCTTGGAAGACGTGTATATGGTTTAACTTCAAAAAGGACACCTTTCTCAGTTTTCACATACACGGCTTGCACCATCCTACTCTTATTAAGTTGGCTATCCAAAATAGTTAGGAGAGCCTGAACACAACAACGCCTTAAGATCATGCATGGTTCGCCAATGTCAAAAATTCAAGAGCAATAATTGAAGCACAATGTCACCCCATAATGGCAAAGTCCACTAACCTGATGAACAATGTCAGGCCTGTAATCAGCAGGATTTTTGTTATTTTTCTTTAAGAAATATGCATGGTCGTCTGAGTTCAAAAGTTGGTAATTCTGTATGCATAAAACTAGTTACAAAAAGAGGGGAAAAAAAAAAATCACTAGAAACAATGAAACACCAATCACAAAGAAATTCCAATAAAAGCCATAAAGCATAGGTTAAACCCAAAACCCAGAGAACCAAAATCAAAATTTGTATATATCCTGACAAAAATTTATTAAAGAAAGCACTGCAACCATACCAGAAAGCCTACAACCCATAAAACAACCCTTCCACACAGACCAAAACCAAAAAATTTCTTCTTTTACAAAATACATATGAAAAAAAAGGTTCCAATATAATTAACAGACCTTTCCAACTTTTGCAACTTCCAAAGATGCCTTTTTCAAGAATGAAGATGACCCTGGCTTTGTTAGTATTATTCTGGTCACTTGGGACAACTGGAATATCCTCAAGTCCATTCTCCACCTCTTCTCCTCCTTCCTCACCATCACTTGTGTTCTCTGTAATGGCTCTCTTTGCATCTTGCTCTATGTCATGCCTCTCTTCCCTATTCTTTCGCTCCTTCCCTTTCATTGCATACGGGCTCACCATTTGGAGTTCAAAGAAGATTATTATACTTCCTGGCACCAATGAGAAAGGTTGATATCACTAGAAAATGTCTTTTGTACCCATGGCAAATATTAACATAAATTTCCAAGTTCCCTAAACATATTTTCAGATGAAAAAGGCTGCAAACTTAGCACTCTCTCAACATGATCTCTCCCTATACTCGTCTAGCTTAACCTTCAATTCACAAGCTTGATAAATTTTATAGCAAAAGCTATGCTTAGATGTATAGACTAAAATCAGAGCATGGGCATTTGTGAGCACCCTTAATCCCTTATAATAAGACTGGTTACGATGAATATGGAACAAATTACAATAAGATGGCCATCATTCCACCATGTTGGATATGGAACAAATCACAATAAGTTCAACTTAAAAGCTAATTTGTGTTCATACTTCAAGAGAAAGTTAAAAACTAATAGCAATGTTTAGTTTAGGTGCAGTTCAAGCATCTAATTGTATTCCATTTAATTATCCTTAAATATGGTAACAATGTTTATGCTTTATTTGTCAATGCAACCAAGTGTTTAAATTCAATTTTGATAAGCTACTGTGAGCGTTTGGTTTCAGCTGAAACCAACGTTCACGTTTTCAATTCTGCGTTTCTGTCCTTTTTTTTTTTTTTTTTTTAGCGCATGAACAGTAATTTTACCGTGCAGAGACAAAAATTACTGTTTATGCACTGTAGCAGTACTGTTCACATACTGTAGTAACACTGTTTACGCATTAAAAATATTAAAAATGGATCCCACGGTATTTTTCACATATTTAAAAATTATTTTACTACAATGTTTTCAGTTTTCAGTTTTCAGTTTCAGTAACAATAAGCTCAATCCAAACAGACCCACTGTATCTTTAAAACCCACGTAAGATTTAAAAATTCTCAAATAATTCTAGCCAGACCCAAGAGAACCAAGCTGAAATTAAGAGCTAATAGTAGTGGTTCATCAATGACATTCACGTTAATGTGCTAACAAGAGGCTGCAAATTTTAGATCCGTCAAAAACACAACCATGAAAGAGTCAATCCTATGTCTCGAAATTATGACTTATTTGTGACAAAACCAAGACTTTATTGTTGAGGATCCATAGCCGACCCCACCCCATATTTTAGGACTAAGGTTTTGTTATTGTGACTAAAACAGATAATTTTGAAAGCAAAAAAAATGAAATCCCCAACCCAACCCAATTTTTTTTTTCTTTCTTTATAACACAATTCACATGTAACGTCAATTGAATGTGACAAAATACAGTATTGAACTTTTTTTCTTTTTCTAATGGAGTACTGTGTGGCTGTAGGATGCACAAACACCAACACAATGCGCAAGTTTTGAAAAATTATAACATGATACAGTAGGACATTCCCTTACAGCACAGATATGATGCCCCAAATGATTTATCCGTGTATCCTAAATTGTGCCTATGTTGTTTTAGAGAAGAAATATTATAATAGGAAAAAATGATCTTTGAGAGAAGAATAGCGAACCTGAGAGAATTCAAAAGCTTTGTTTTCACAGTTTCACTGATTTTGCTATGAACGAGTGTAACAGTGGCGGGGAATGCGGTTGATCCAATTCCAATATATATAGGTTATGAGTTGTTAATTGAAGACTCTTCAGAGTCACAACAATTCCAGCAGGAAAGGAAGATATGGACTGCAATTTGAAAAGCTCATGTTCCCTTAAAAATTATCAATTTTGTGTGGAAACTTCTCCATGACAGCCTACCTACTTTTAGACCACTCTACACAGCAGAGGCATCAGTAATGATGTCACTTGTCCCTTATGTAATGTTGAAGAAGAGACTCCCACACATCTGTTTCTCCTTTGTAGCTTTTCTAGAGCTTGTTGGTTTGGGTCAGATCTTGGTCTGCATACTTCTGACATCACTAATGTGTCTGTTCAGTCTTGGTTAAAGGACTATATCAGCTCTTACTTAAATAATGAAGATCAAAGCTCGGTCATCCTTCAATCAATTTTTACAGTTTTGTGGTTAATCTGGAATCACAAAAACAAAGTGCTTCACCAAGGCTTGACCCCGATTCCCCTAGAAGTTATTCTAACTGCCAAAACTTTATCTTGCAGGTACAGGAAGGCTTATGCAGGCCTATATCATCCTACCAGAGAGTTTAGAACAGCCAAGTCAGGACATCTCACAGCTGCAGGGCAATATCAGCTCATCATCAAAGTAGCTGAAGCAAGAAGAATAAAGCCACAAAGGAGAGCATACGCTTTTGTAGCTGTAAATATGCAAGGAGCGGAAGTGTATTCAGGGGTTAATTGTAGTCTTGCTAACACAGCAATAAGAGCTTTACTTGAAGCAATGGTGGAAGCTGGTATCATAGCTAAAAACTATGGATTTCAGCATGTTTTGTTCTTAACTGACAGGGTCAATCTCCATCAAGTTTTCAAATTGAGGAAAAGCACAGATTGGTTAGATAGTAATAGGATAGCTGATCTGAATTTTCTCTCTCAAAATGGTTTATTTTGTAATACTTTGGTTGTCTCTCATGTAGTTGTTATGGCTGTGTGGTGCTTTGCTAAACAAGCTGTGAACACACCCTTGTATTACAGATGGCATAATCCTGCTCTATGTAACTTTGTATGAACTCTTTCTTTGTTTGGTATCAAAAAAAAAAAAGTTAGGTTTTTTTTCTTTCTTTTTTTTTTTTTTTTTTTTTTTTTTCTAAGAAGAAAAAGAAAAAGAAACGGGCAAAATTTGGTATTTAGACTGTTTTTAGAAATTTTTTGTGTGAATAGTATGCGTGTCAAACTATTTAGTTAGTTGGACTGATTTTGAAACTCGACTTTGCCAAACTCGATTTTGGGCTGGAAAGCAAACACTATAGTGGCGTTTTTTTTAGATAGCAGCGTTTATAAAAAACGCCACTATAGGGTACATATAGTGGCCTTTTTGACAAACGCCACTAAAAAAAACGCCATTATAGTTTGAATTTTGGACTGGAACTCGAGTTTGCCAAACTCGAGTTCCAAAATCAGTCCAACTAACTAAATAGTTTGACGCGCATACTGTTCACAAAAAAAATTTCTAAACACAGTCTAAATACCAAAATTTTCCAAAGAAACGCAATATGTCTTGCAATTGGGCTTGTGGTATAGATTAGAGGAAAGCCCACAAAAACTCGTAATTATAAAAGAAAGTACAGCCCAACCCATAAGTAAAAGTCGTAGTAACACAATTTTGCCTAGTAGATCATAGCACCGTTCTCTCTCTCTCTGTGGAGACAGTCCTTTTCGACAAGGTAACTTCCTCAGTGCTCTTCCTCTTTCATCGTTTTCTGCTTCACATCATATGTATGTGTTTCTGTGTTTTACTTGCACTATCTTATAATTCTTGGAAAAAAAGGTTTCCTTTCTTTTTATGCTTTGCTTTGTTTGCTTATCTCAATTGTTTGAGATCTCATACACAAAAAATAACGCATACCCAATTGAGTTTAATGCGGTTGCTTAATTGGGTTGTGTTTGTTTTGATGGATTTGTGTGAATAAATTTAGAGTCTTTGTTAGTAATTCATTGAAAAAATTGGGACTTTTTAGATAAAAAAATTTGCTGGAAATATTTTTTTTGAAAATTTTTGATTCAAACATAGTCTTAATATCTTATATGAGTAGAGGATTGAAGTAATTGAATGGAGAGTTGCTGTAAATAATACATTAGTTGAGTTTCTGGGGATTCAAATTTGTTTGCTTTTTGTTCTACCGCTTTTGAATTATATTTTTAATATTGTTTTTCCTTGAATTCTATATTATCAGCATAAAAAATTATTTCAAATTTAAAAGATTACAGGAAGTGATTTTTTTTTTTTTTAATAAGTAAACATTGCAGGAAGAGCTACAAAGAAAATTGAGTAATAGACTGAGCATGTATCATGCAGCTAACCTTACTTACTAAGGAATGTGGTCTAGCAATAGTAGTTGTCTTCAAGATTCACAATCAAATTTTGGTTTAAACCTGTAAGAAAACGATTACCTGAATCATTTTAATTTTTTGTCTTCATTCTCATTTTTGGATTTCTGCTTTACTGTGTTCTTTAAAAATATATCTGATTGATTCTCTACTGGTATTGGAGATCTTCAATTGTTCATTGTTATTATAAATCTGCTAGGGAACTCATAATTTTAAGACTAATTTCAACTATTGCCTTTGAGATTAAATTTCATTGTGTTTTGTCATTCTCGTCAACACTCTTGCGTTCTTTGAAGAATAATAGATGAAGTGCATGATTTTACAATTCTGGGAGATTTAGTCTCATGACCTGCCCTTCAACCCTGTTTTGTAGTGTATTTTTTCTAGAATTTATTGGTTTGAGGACCATGCATAATGTTGGCATTTCATGGAAAATAGCAATATGGGGTATCTTTTCTAGTGCATTTCTAGTATTGATGAATGTTTGTGTCTGATCTAATGGCAAAAAGAGTCTAAAAGTAGAATATATTGACATTCATTCCAATTTTCTTTCAAATCTTTGGTCAAGTGATTCCCAGATTCCCCAGATGAACTTTATTATTAATTACTGTTAGTAACTAAAGTGACACATATTTTTATTTTCTCTTCTGGAACTTGTTTCTAATTTAGTTATTTATCTTGTGATGTATTTAAGTGGATTATATAAACATTGTGTGTTAATCCTTATAAAGATCCTAAGGTGCATATCCAATTAGTAATTGGGATTGACAAAACCATGTTATTTTGAAGATTGTGATATTTTTAAATTTGAATTGTGAGGTTCAAATCATCTTAGTTTGTTTTGTTGGGTGCTTTAAAAATAATGATAATAATAATAATGGGGCAGTTAATGAGATAATAACTTTTAGTGGCATTGATGTAATGGACTCAGAAACTAGGTTTTTGCATGTTGTGTAACATTTTTAATTTTTAAAGCATTCACAGAGTATAAACTATAAATACATTATTTGCAGTCTTCATGTGATATATTTCTAAGTAGCATTTTTAATAAAATTATTTCTACAACTGAACTGATCCACCCATTGAGACCAAAAACCCTTTACATCTTAAATTTCTTCACATGTGTCTAAGAGTTATTACAGTTAACTGTCTTTTAATATGTTGACTATATGGAAGTCTTGTTACCTTCTGCAACACTCATGAAACCACCATGCTTGTGCTTGTTCATTAAAATGTGAAGTCATAACATATTATAATGTATCCTTCAATCGCATAGTAGGGAATTTTTTCACTTTCACTTCTGTTGTTGAAGAGGTTAACATGGAAAGCTTCAATTTCATATATATATTTTAGTCAGTAAACTTCAATATAAAGCACTATTAGGGGCACAACTCAAGTACACAAGATGTATACAAGGAGAACCCAAAATGAATTCATACACTCTGTTAGCTTAAGTTTTTGTTCTTGTTGTATTTTTTTCTTGATCATAATGTTCACCATCATGAACATGATGTTCACCATATTTGAATAAAAGTTTTATTACCTATCAAAAAAAAAAAAAAAAAACCCAAAATGATATCTAGCATAAAAAATTCAAAAGATCAGAGAACTCCAACAAATTTGAAAACGAAAATGAAACGTTATCCATTGTTCAATCATGAAGAGATCACAAGGACAAAAGCTTTGACCTCATTACCGATGGTTCACTACCTTAAAAATGCTGCACCTGCTTTCCTCTCTCTCCAAAGACACCACATTGCAAAACAGAATCTTTCCAAATTCACTGCTACAATATCAACGAAAGTGTCATTTCCAGAAATGCTATCAATCAACCACATGGCCCATTTAACACATTGAACACATAGGAACTACCTTCCAAATTTCACCACTACAATATCTACCAAAGCATCCTTTCCAGCAATGCAATAATGCAACTGCTGTTCTTGGCATGACCCATTTAACACCAAACAAGAAAACACATTAGTCTACATTTCCCTAGCAATGTCACAGTGAAGAAATTGGATGATCCACTGTCCCAATTTAATTTACAAAATAGCACCAATTTGCAATGATTGTTCCACACATTCTCTCCTTATCTGTTGTAAGGATCTTCTCTAATATTGCTATACAAATGAAAATTCCCACTCTTGGTGAAGCTTTGACTCTCCATTTACTTCTCCGAGGAAAGAGTTGCCACCCTCTGTACTTCATTCCTTATAATAGCTCTTAAATCCTCAACCATTTTCTCAATTTTGTGCCATTATTAGAAATCTTGGATTCCAATTAAAATTTCCATTAGACCAATCCATTGAAATCTTTAATAGTGACAAAAATTGCTTTAAGGATTTTGTTTGAATGGTAGTAATCAATTTCATGTCTTTGCGTTGTGCAGATTTTAAATTAGTCTTTTCCTACCTGTTTTTTCCCCCTATCTTTTTTCTTTCTTTTTGTCTGTCTATCTTCTTTTTTTTTTTTTTTTTTTTTAAACCCCATGCCTGCCCAGGGTGTTTAATTTTGATTAATTCACTCGTTTTGTAATATTTTTTTCTCCTTTCATGAATATTATTATCCCGAGGGGAAAACTTTATCCTAATGTAACATAATACTATTGCAGACAAGATCCAAGAAGAGGATAAGAAAAGATGCTGAGAAGAGCCCTTCAGAAAAGTTCAAGGAAGAAAATGTGTACTGGGGAAAAGAAAAAAGATTCCATTTCTGTGGATGAGAGAACCATCCCCATGGATTTGGTCTCACAGGCACCTACTGTTTGTGGGAAACGAACGAGAAGAAGTTTCAACACCATTGACAAGACTATTGGGCAAAGAAGGAAGCTAAGTGAGGAACATTTAGACAAGCTGGACCGAAGTGTTGAATCCAGGGATCTAATCACCCAGTTGCCGGAATACATCATCCATCACATCCTTTCTTTCCTTGATGATACAAAAGATGCAGCTCGAACGAGTATCTTGTCCAGAAAGTGGAGGCAGATATGGACTTCATTCTCCGTTTTGATATTTGACCAACACAAGATTCAACAACAAGAGGGACGTCAGGATATAAGGAACATGAAGAAGGTATTTACTGACTTTGTTGACAACTCTCTGAAGAACCACCTTGAGCGAAAATTAAGTATACAGAAATTGGTGCTACATATTACCAGATATGATTTAGAACTGGCCCCTCATATGGAGCAGTGGATTAGCATTGCCATTGAAAACAACATGCAAAAACTGTATCTCCGCAAGGTCTTTGTTGATCAACAGATTATTGACAATCTGATTTCCAGCTGCCCTTTAATTGAGGATTTAAGATTCATACACTGCACAGGGTTGAAGGTTCTGCGGGTTTCAGCTCTTCTTAAACTTGACAGGGTTGAGGTACACCATTGCCATGGACTGGAAGAGATTGAAGTCAAAGCTCCAAATCTTCAAACTTTTTGGTATTGTGGGAAGGAATCCATGCACTGCAAAATTGATTTGATTGCTTGTGTCTTTTTAAAAAGATTAACATTGGAGGATGGCAACATGACAGATGAAATGTTTCGAGATCGGTTAGCTAGTTTTCCTTTCCTTGAGAAACTGGACCTAAGCAAATGCAATAAATTGAAGAATATAACGATTTCGAGTGTATGGCTTAGAAGACTTGTCTTGAGAGGATAAAAAAATCTAGTGGAGGCTGACATAGATGCTCCAAATCTCTTTTCATTCAAGTTTAAGGGTGATAAAATGCCTTTCTCATTTTCAAATCCTTTATCATTAAAGGAGGCCAAATTTTCTTTTGAACCAGTACATATACGTAGCTATAACCACCTTGGAGGTGAGGATGCTCTCTGGTTTGCTAGATTGAGAAAACTTCTTGAGAAGTTAAAACACTCCAATGGCTTAAAATTGGTTGTCCGCTCCAGAAAGGTATTTGCCTTCTTAACTTTCTGAAAAATTATGAACCCCTATCAAATTACTACATCTGACAAAATTTATTTTCCTGCTTGTCCTCAGAATGTCATTATACACGAAAATTTGGAAGAAATTTTGCTTCCTCCACAATCTGATCTGAAGCTTGAAATAATCAAACCATCAATGGGCCTTGAAGATTTATTGGATAATTTGTTGAGGACATGGCACCCAGAGATTCTATCAGTAGTATCATCTCCCAGCAGTGAATTCCCCAAGGTATGATAGGATCTCACAGAGCTGTAACATATAACATTGTCATGCTGTCAAAAATGATTTTCGTGAAGACTTCCCTTTGTACGCAAATATGCATGGCTAATGGGTTGTGCATCTGTATGGTGTTTGTGTGTGTGTGTGTGTGTGTGTTCTCTACACATCATGTTATGAACTTTGTCATAACTGTGATGGGTGCTATGGATTCTATAGTATGGAAGAATAAACTCTGAATTTGTGCTTCCTGGGAACTATTGTAACTGAATTTCTTTTTCTTTCTTTTTTTCTCTGATGTATAGTTGGTACATGAAAAGATGATGCACAGAGGAGAAAATCCAGACTGCTGTACGTACAACACTCGAAATAAATGTTGGCGACACTTTCTGAAGGGTGTCAAGATTGAAAACATTGAAGCAGCCACTGGTAAAAGGACATTTGGCTGGATTCCTTGGTTGAAGTCATCTCCGACTGTTCTGCACCAGACAACCGGTTATAGACTATCTTGGGAATCTGTTGAACGTATGGTAGGCAAGTGGCGGATGATGAGGTTGTACTTTTAATCCTATATCAGTGTCTAAAGTTATCTAATACTGTAGCTCTACTATTTAAACTTACTCCTGTTTTTTTTTTTTTTTTTTTGGTTAAAGGATTAAAATATAATCGGAACACATTATTGAGATTTTTAAATATGAGTAGTCACTGATTTGGTTAATTCATGAACTAGTACGCTCCGAATCAGTAAAATGATTGGTTAATTCATGAACTAGTTAGCAGGTGTATGTTCTTCACTATCTTCATAATTAACATTAGGCATACAATATCATTCACAATATTTTTGCTTTCTAATAATTGCTGATATGACTTGTTGCAATTAGATCAATATCACTTTCACTTAAGTCTATCATTAACATTACTCTTGTTATGCACACTAACCACAACAAACCATGTTAGTAGTTATCAAAAATGTTATGTTCCTAGACTTTTGTTACGCACAAACCACAACTAGCCATGTCAGTAGTTGTCAAAAATGTTATGTTCTTAGACTTATTTTTTCACATATATTGCTAAAAATTACCAAATCTGAATGACACAAGGCTTTACACAGCCATGCATTGCATATGAACGACGGGATTTCTTGAGCTAGTTTTTATGCAATTAGCTACAATAGAGAATTGCGACTGGTAGCAACAACAGCCACAATCATATTTCAAAATGAATGCAATTTTAGCGTTGAACAAAAAGGGTATTTTATTTGTGGGTTCTAATTAGTTGAATTGATAAAGTCTTTAATGGTTGAATAAGAGATTTGAAGTTCAATCCCTGCTTGCATCAAAAACTGATTGGTGTTTTGGTCTAATGATAAAGAGCTATCATTAGGAGTGGACGCTATAAGTTTAAACTCTCTCAAAAGAAGAAGAAGGTATTTTATCTCCTTTTAATAAAATGAATGTTGTTCTAGTTTTGAACAAGAATGGTACTATTTTTATCTCCATTGCCTTTCCCCTCGTTGTCTCTAAGTTATTTTTTATGTGCTGCCAGCCAGATCTTTAGAAGGCCTCCTCTGAGAAATTAATTGGGCTTCTATTTGCCTTTTTCTTAGTCTTATGTAAATCAAATACATAAGTAAGATTAGTTCTTTAAGTTACATGTTGCAACTATATGCAGATTTATCCTGTTATTTTCCCCTCATAATGGCAATGAATTTAAAGTTTAAACCCATCTTTTATATAATAATAAAATATCTAAATAATTTCACTTATCTTTGAAACTAAAATAAAAAAAATCATGATATATTCACCTCAAAAAAAAAAAAAAAAAAAAATCATGATGTATATACTTCAGCTAAAACGTAAAGTAAGTATTGACTTTTTACAATAAAACCTTTTAGATTTTCTGGAATAACTTTATTCTAAAGTTCTTAAAATTCTTCTTATTCATTTTGAAACAAGTGAATTTGATTTTGTTAATTTTTGATTGTGACAAAATCTACTTCATCCTTTTATAATCTTATGATTAATCACAACTCTATGATGAAACTGTGTGATCCTAATCCAACTTTATATATATATTATACTTGAAAAAAAAATTTAAATGGATTTAAAATTTTTTTCATGGGAGTCCAATGTTTTATAATATGATTTTTACATTCTTGAAAATAGGAAGGTGGCATAGTTTGGCAAATGGAAAAAAATCAAAAACAAAAAAAGAGAGTAAAGTATATTTTTGGCCTTTAAAATTTGGGATTTTTTTTTTTTTTTTTTTCCATTTTAGCAATTCATATTTAATATTATTTTTATATTGGTTATGTTGTCCATTCCTCTTTAGAAGTTCACCGTTAGGTGCCCTTCATGTGTTAACTATTTCATGATAGTTCTAAAATATTGTGAAATGTAGTATTTTTATTGTTATAAGGAGAAAATCATATTAAGGATAGTCATATTACTAATGGAAATGGACAACATTAAAAATATAAAAGCGAAATCAAACATTAAGACAAGTTAAAATTTTTGGTAAATTATGATTTTGGTATCACATTAAAGTTAAAGTTAAATTTAAAGTCAAAGATGAAGGGTTATAATAATCTTTTGGTATTGTATCAAACTAATTTTTGCAGTTAAGTAATAAATGAAAAATACTAAAGTAGCTAATGACCAGAGTAAAATATTATTTTCATGCCTTAACATAGAGGCTTGGACTTAGAAGACACTACAAAAAAATCGTCTTGTCCCAGCGTTTTTTTCCCGGCATTTTTACAAACCACCGTAATAGATAAGCCTGTACCAACGCTTTTTGAAAACGCTGGTATAGGAAATCCTATTACAACGGCTCAAAACCGGCGCTTTACAAATCGCTGCAATAGGAGGCCTATAGCAACGTTTTTCAAAAATGCTGGTATAGGAAGCCCAAAAGCGCTGGGATAAGGTTACTGATTTCTCTTATGGGGAAAAACCTATCCCGACACTCTTGTAAGCGTTGGAATAGGTGGAGGGAGTGACCTATCCCAACGCTTTTGGAAGCACTGGAATAGGTTCACCCTATTCCAGTGTTTCAAAAAGCGCTAGAATAGGGTGACCCTATTCCAGCACTTCAAAAAGTGCTGGGATAGGATCAATCCATAAGAGAATAAAAAGACCTATCCCAGCGCTTTTTGAAGTGCTGGAATAGGGTCAAAAAGCACTAGGATAGGTTTCAAAAAACGTTGGAATAGGGTGACACTAAATTTCACTGACTTTTCAGTTCCCATGTTTTTGTCCCTCCTTTTTCCCACTTTTCCCCCGTACACGTTTTTTCATTCTTTTGTTTCTTGTCATTCTTTTTTTAACTTAGACAAACAACTTCCCTTTCCCACTTCTATATTCTCCCCCTCCCTTTATCACTTCTACAAGCTCCACTACCACCCATTGCCATCGCCATACTTTTTCCCCTCTTTTTTGGTGTTCAAGTTTTTTTAAAGTGTAAGTCTTTGTGTTTTAGCTTATAAGTTTGCTTTGATTTAGTTTTTCTTTAATGGGTCATGGAGTCTTTGTGTTCTAGCTTATGGGTTTGCTTTGATTTGGTTTTTCTTTAATGGGTCATGGAACTTTCGTGCTAATTTTTGTTGTTTGCTTGTTTTGGTTGGATTTTGGTACAAAAAACTATTATTCAAATTTGGATATTTGAGCAAAAAGACCTAAGCATCAAAGGCTGAATCATTGTAAGTTTCTGTACAAGTTTGTAAATCTTGTATTTGATTTTTATTTTTTTATTTCTACTTAATTTTTCTATGGTGTGTAGATTTTGAATTTTTATTATTATTTTTTTTGTGGGTTAGCTAGCTTGAGATTAATTTTTTTTAAAAGCCCACTACCCACTAATGTGTACAAGGAGATTCTTCCATTAGATGGGGATTTCTACTTAAAAATTATATCTTCAATGTGCTATCATTATATATATATATATATATATATTTATATATATAAATGTATGTATGTATGTATATGTTTGCTTTAGTTTTTATTTTTTCATTGAATGCAGAGAATTAGTTATGGATGAGAATTAGTTTTTATTAAGCTGTGTTTGTGTGTGTGTGTGTTATTATATTTGAAATTACAATTATTACTTTATATGAAATTATAGTAATTTTTTATAATCTTGGAAATTTAAGAAAGATGTGGCTTTCTTTTTTTTCTTTTTTTCTTTTTTTTTTTGCTGATTTCATTTGGTGTTATTGGCCTAGGTGTTGGAGTTTCACTCTTGTCATGAGTAAATAATCTCCACTAAATGCTCTTTATATATATGTATATATATATATATATATATATTGTTACTAAATTTTTATGCACCATGACTCATTAAAATTTTCTGCAATAGCATTCTCATATGCAAAATTTGGATGATTTGGAGGACCTTTTTCAGTTGAGACATTTTAGGCATAATGGGTAAGTTTCCTTGTGTACCAAATGACAAAGTTTAGATACAATTAAACTTCAAATATTTTCTGCAAAGTGGCCCTTCATCTCCCTAATACCTCAAGCAAGCCAACACCACCTAGGGGACATCCTCGTGGCCATAAAAGATCTCACCGTAGGTGCCGCATACATCATCAGGATGCCCCATTAAATTCTCAACATGTGTAATACACCTTGCATGTCGTGATGTCAATAATTAGCAGGAGAATCAGAGAACTGAATAAAAGAACTATGAATTGTACCTATCAAAAAATAAAAGGAACTATGAATTGGAATTTGAAAAGAAGTTTATTTTCTAGTTTGAATTTTGGCAATGACAGATGTTTTGAAGGACTTTATCAAACTCAAGGTATGTTATGGCCATTTTTTTGTGCTATTGTAGTACGATTGTTGAATAAGTCAAATATATGCACACAATTAACCTGTCTCGACACTATTTGTTTATATTATTGTAAATGCTTCTGTGCATAACATATTTGGTTAATTCCTTAATTTGTATCTAGTGACTTTACTGGGAAAGGTAGTGAAGGTTTGGTAAGGCATTGTAAGCAATGCTAGTAGCTGTGGTGTTAGTGAGTGTTGAGGACAAGGTGGTGGAGATGGCAGTTTGGCTGTTCGAGAGTGCAGTACTTCATTATGAGGTTATGTGAAAACTTTTGACCTAAGTGGTGGCAAGTCTAAAACACCTCTTTTTCTAAAGTTGGCAAGCTAGTGGTTCCATTGATTTGATATGTTGAAAGTTTGTGAACACCTTTTTTATGGCTATAATTCCACTCAAGAAACTTTTGTTAACTCTTAGCCCTGTAATTTTGCTCTAAGTAAATTAAGTACGGAATCTTTGCTGATTTTGTTATATACTTTATTTTTGTGATTAATCATTAACTTTGCTAGATATTGGGTTATGTTTAAGTGTGGTTTTGAGGTTAATTTGGTTAATGGCTATATGGGGTTTACTCTACTTTATAATTCACTTCTGTGTTACCTACATTTCAGGGACAATTGTGTTTCAAATTGGGGTTTCTTTGTGAGTTCCATTCCAAAAAAAACTGGGGTTTCCATCTGTTTATGATTTTGGATTATGCTCTATGTATATCTTGTTTTTGTTAGTTTTAGTTCTCAATTTCACAAAAGTGGGGTTTCCATCCTTTGAATTTATCATTTCTTACATGTGTTCAAGATATAAAAGAAAGTTGAATCCCATTCTGAGTCTGCAATCCTCGTCGAAGGCACCCAATCCATCAATTTGACCAACTTCGATCTCCATTCTGCTCTCACAAAGGTATACCCTTTTTCCTTTTCTATTTAAAAAAAAAAAAAATTATTTGGAAGCTGTGTAGAAAATGTTATATTTTCCCCATATGCGATTTAGATTGTAACCATGTAATTTTTGTATATTGAGTTTAAAATTCTAATAAAGCCATTTAAATGCTCATTTTTTTTTTCTAATAATGAATTTGGGTTAGTATTTAGTGAAAAGTTAAACCTTAAGTGTGTAAAATTTAGTTGTATTTGATATTTTAACAATGTAGAAAAAATGTGAGTTGCTTTGAATTTTATAGTAGTGAATTTGGGATATTTATAGTTATTGGAACAAGTGGGGTTTGAGGTAACTGATGGTGGAGAATGGAAGTTTTGGAAGTATGTGGAGGAAGCTGAGTTTGGACGAGGGCTTCCGGTTCATACTATTTTCATTATGGGAAAATTGCTAGCAGGGGATCGAAATTTACTAAGTTTGTGTATATATATATGCTTTATTAATTTTTTTAATTATTAGATACAAGTTTAATTTTTTTTGCAATTCTAAATATGAGGGATGTCTTCATTGGGTCTTACATTAAACACATTTGAGAAACAAACTTTTTTTTTTAATGCTTGCTTTAAGAGCTTGTCTATTCATGTGGATGCTGGGCCTTTGACACTTTTATATCTTGATTTAAGTGTGAGAATTTCTTAATCACATGAAGAATTTCTAAGTGATGTCCACTTTAGTTATGCCTGCAAATTTTGTTTCTTTACCTCTATAGTTTTACTTGTGTTTAGGATCAACAAAATAGGGAGCTTTCTCAACGTCATGTATCTAAGCGAGCCAAGAAACTGAGGGTGAAGGTATGAGTGATGAGTTGGTACTTTTCACCTTTATTTATGATATTACTAAGTTCATTTGTATTATTGCTTCTGTTGTATTTCTTCTGTAAGTTTAGTGTGAAGTTTTTTTAACCCTAAACTACAATCTTGTTTTAGTCGTTAAGTTTTACCAATTACTTAGTTTTTATTTGTTGATTATTTTTTAGGAAGAAGAGATAAAATTGAAGTCTGTTATTGCATTCGATTGTGGTAAGGTCTTCTTATAAGAGTTCTTTCAATGATTTTTGGTTACATCTTGATGTAATTGGGATGTGAAAAGGCTAATGCATTCAGTACTAATAACTGAAAGGTTTTTTGATGTTGGTCCTTTCATTTCATGGCCTAAAATGTGGCCATTTCTTTTATTAGTAGGTTTTTAGGTTATGGGTCAAATGTCCTTGTCTCACCATCCTTATTGAGTATCTAGACTTGGCTGTGTTATATATATATATTCCCCCCCCCCCCCCCCGCGGTCTTTTTTGCCAATATGGTACTTTGCAGGGCATTTTTGTCAAACTAAAAGCTTACATTCATCTATGTCAATTCATGTTTGGTTTCTTAGCCAACCATTTCATCTGAAGTGGGCCAAACTCATTGAATTTTGTTTTTTGAGTGCTTAATGTAGCGTTGACCAAGAATACTTGTACTAAAAATATAGCTAACATTTGCAAACAGTTGGTTCCAAATAATAATCTGAATTGACTTGAATGACAATAATGTATAAATACTATTATTTAATATGTAACATGCCTTTGCAATTTGGCAATGCAATTATTTCTACCATTTTTATTCCTTTTGAATTGATGAGTGAGTTTTGCTCTTGACTTCTTGCAGTCTTTTTTTTTTTTTTTTAATAGTAAATATACTTGCATTGTAAGAGAGTGCAAGATTTTAGATACATCATCTATCAATATATATCCCCAGAGAGAAAGAGAGAGAGGGAGCTACAACTACAACTAGAACTACAAGTTTGCTATGGCATGTCTAATTTATCAATATTTCAAACATGAATCAAGCAAGTGCCTTTAACAATGCTTCTATGCATTAATCTTTCCACTCAATTGAGTTGATAATTTTATTTTACTTTGTCATTGTGTTTTTTATTAAAATAAAAAACAACTCAATTCTAACTGTTTGATTTGTTAAATTGATAGATTAAACATTTGGTGGGTACTGCAATATCTTTGGCATCTCCCGTGGAGCAAAGCAAGGTAGCAACTAGTAAGTTAACCTCTCATTCTCTGACTACATATGATTAAATTATTAAATAGCTCATGTTTACTGTGGAACAAATGCAAACTAGCAAAATATTGGAGCTTATCTTTTGGTTTGTATATCTTTGCACACCTCTCCCTATTTTAGTTTATAGTTTGTTCTCTCAATGTACTTAGTTTAGTAGTTTCTTCTCTTTTTATATGATTTTGGACATGAAGTCACCTAATTTATGTCTTTTAAGTTATCTTAGTAGTCTATAATTTAGACTTAGATTTTGCAAGATTAGTAGCTTGCTGTAAGTTTGAGTTCCTCTTTTTAGGAGTAAACCAATGAATTGCTAAAGGGTGAGTAAAATCTACTTCATAATACACTACTAGTCTATAATTATATGTCAAATTTTTTGCTATGGTGGGTTGTTGATTTGGAGCAAATGGGTGGCTTGCATGGTGATATAAGGTGGTTTACTTTTCATTATTGGGAGTGTTGATTGTCTTGTGAATATTGTGATATTATTGTTCAACTATGTGAATTTATTTTATCTCCTCTTAGTAAATTCAAATATTCTGCTGTGGTGGGTTGTTGATTTAGAGCAAGCAGGTGGCTTGCGCGGAGATATAAGACAGTGTATTTTATTTTGGGAGTGTTGATTGTGTTGTTCCTATTGTGCAATAATTATTGGTGATGAACTTAGTCATTCTCAATGGAATTTCCTTAATAAATCCATCTTTTATGTGATCATCTAAGTTTACTTTTTATCTATTGCTGCTTGAGTAATACTTATGCATTGGTGTATTCAGTGATTAGCCCTAGGTAGAACAAGTATGGATCTAACTTGACTTAAACTTATATTTTTTAGTTTTGTGAACACTAGATTCCTAGGTGATTGGAGTGGTCTAGCATTTTAAAGCTTTTTCAACATCAGCTATGGAGTCAAATTCAAGGCATTCTTGATTATTACCCATGACTAAGTTCAGATTTTTCATCATCGATAAGTATATGTATGGCTTGATTCTATTTATTCATCAAAATTCTTGTTCTTTGTTTCTAAATCCAATTTCTCTAGCTTGGCGCTTCCCACCATGGTGCCCTACACCAATTAGGACATTATATTAAACTAAGAGACCGTAATGGTTAGTAATGGAGGGTTAAATATTAACTAGCACGAATCATTACACTAAGATTGTTACTTATATAGCAAGGGAACTAGTGATCATAGATTAGATCAAACCTAAAAACTAGGCTTTAATTGATAGGCACAATTGACTACATATATGTATAAGTAAGTGAATGGCTAATTGTATTATGATCATATACTAAGTAAGTACAAAGCAATATATGTGGCTATTAGGTGGTTAAGTTATTAGATATATAGTTGTTAGTGTTTTAATTGAGTACTTAAGTGTAATTTACCATTGGTGTCTTAAGTGTGGATTTAAATCTAAGCCAATCAAGGAGATCAAGGATTGATGTGGTTTAATAAAGGAAATTGTGAACTTGTAAGGATATATATATATATATATATATTTATATATGTATATGTATGTATAGTGTTTTAAGAAGCTTTGAAACTGTGTTGGTGACTTTTTATGTTTAGGGGGTATATTTTAGTCATTCTTTTTGCCGTCCTATTTATTTATTTATTTTTAAATCACGTTTTATGTGGTTGTAATTTGATTAAAAAAATAAAATTTATTAAATATATAAAATAGTTCTTCTATTTGAATTCAAAATGAAATTTGTTATTTGACATTTATGACCCTATTTCTAAATGAAGTTACCTTTCATTGATGATGGTATTTTCAAACCACATAAAAGTGCATTTGAAAGAGGGGAACATAAAAGTTACCTTTCATGACTCAACATTGTCCTTTTAGTTTTGTTTTTCACCCTTTCTTTTTAATGGAAATTAATTGTGAAGAGTTTTTTATTTTATTTGCATTATTATCCATTGTAAAAAAAAATGTTGGCTTCCTTAAGCATATGTCATTTAAAACTTGACATAGCTTGGGGTTCTAGTAATTAAGATGCTTTGGGTGTGATTGCTGGGGTAATTTTGTGTCTAGGATTCAAATTTGTTAAGGATGCAATGTGGACCCAGTCTTTAGTAGATTGATTACAGGCCCTGCGAAAAGTGTCTTTTTTCATAGTCAGCTAACCATTAATTTTTGGCCCACTAAAATCCTATTATGAACTCATGGGTTGCTTGCATTTTCTTTTTCAAAGTGGGGGTTTGTGTCTGAATTAGATATAGTGCTAAAAAAGAAAATTTAGGAGTTGAGAATGTTCATGAATATGTGGAACCTTAGAGTTGGATTAATCATGTTTTTTTTCCCTATTGTTTTCTTGGATTCCACATAATTGCTAGCCTTCCTATATGTACAACTTTGACTATGGATGTAATTGTTCTACTGTCTAATTTTTTTTGTAATACAATAGTTTTTGTGGAAATTAGTGAAAATGCTGGTTATGTGTTCTTTTTATTTTTATCACTTTTCAGCTACTTAGGCACAAACTCAGTTGATGTTGTTGGGCAGGAGAACAAGATTGAATCAACCTTTTTATATAATCAAATGGAGTATTGCCCTCGGCAAAGCATTTAATTTTATTTTCCATCCCAATTCTTTCCATAGAATCACACCTTCATGAAATATAGTCATTTAATTATTCTACTATTTTTCAGTTGTCAATCATCACTATTGAAGTGCATAATTTATGTAAAGTTTATCTTGAGTTTGTTTGGTTTAGTTTAGTTTTACAAAATAAGTAGTGTAAAAGTAAGTATAACTGTAACTAGGAAAAGTGATACTTTAAAAGCTGTACATAAGTTGGCTGTGAACATAGCATTACGGTTTGATTTTGCTATTGGTATGTTTTCTTCTCTTTTTCTTCTTGATTTTGTTTCCTCTTGATTTTGTGCTATGAGTTTATGGTGAATTATACATGAAGTAGGCTATATCTTTTATACATTTCATAGGCGGACATGAAGTAGTATATTATTTTTATAATGAAGAGTGTTTCTTGTTTAATAGCTGATTAAGATTGTTGTTGAGATGTATCTAGTAGCATTCTGTTTATGAGTTATGCCATTTTATCTTTTCCTTGTTTTTTTGGATGTATCATGTAAAGTACTAGTTGAAAGTGTAATTGTCAACCTAATGTATTTTGTATTATTCATTAAACGCATTGTCATAATTAGTGTTGTAGATCATGGACATTGAGCTTAGTTAAATCATTAGATGCAAGGAATTATTGCCTTATATTTTGCTTTGAAATTTGAGTGAAAATTAGGTGTAATAAGAGTATAATCTGATGTATTTAATTAGTTGAAAGTATATTGAAATACCTGTGAATTTAGCTCATTTTTGTGCCATTTTAGTGTAAATAGTTTGTTATATTGTGGTATTGTATTTGCTATTGTAAATAATTATAAGTAAATATATTTAGTTTGTTGGTTTAATGTGGTATTGTATTTGCTATTCGAAAATATGAATTGTGGTTCATTACAGGTGTTATAAAATAGGTATTGGAAAATATGTATTTTAGGTATATTACAGGTGCTAAAAAAATTTATTTATTTTTTTAATAAAAAAAGGGACCTATACCAGCACTTTTGAAAGTGCTAGCATAGGTCATTTTAAATTATATTGATTTAAGACCTATACCAGTGCTTTTTAGAATGCTGGAATAGGTGCTGCCTATGTCAGCGCTTTCAAAAGCGCTCGTATAGACCTTTTAAATTATATTCATTCATGACCTATACTAGCGCTTTTGAAAGCGCTGGCATAGGCAGTACCTATTTCAACGCTTTCAAAAGCGCTGGTATACGTCTTGAATCAATATAATTTAAAAGGCCTATACCAGCGCTTTCAAAAGCACTGGTATAGGGCGTATGCCTTTCTCGATGCTTTTGAAAAACGCCGGTATAGGTCCAGCAATCCTATACCCACATTCACTGCTCGGCGGTTTGAAGCCCCGGAAAAAAAACACCGGAATAGGAATTTTGACCCTATCCCAGCACTTTCTAGGGCTATCCCAGTGGTTCTGAAAATGCTGGGATAGCCCATTTTTTTGTAGTGTAAGCTGCAACACCCAAAGGAGTTCCTAATCAATGTGAGTGGCCACGATTGTCCTGTAGTGCATGGTGGCAGTTTAGTTATCTGATCACTGTTTGGAATGGAAGTCTTAAAGTCTTTGATGAGATGGATGTATGAATTCAAGAGCAATAGTAGGACCTTTGGGCTAATTGGAATTGAAGAAGGAACCCAACTTACCTTTTCAATGGATGGAGGCCTAATTGTTGGTACATTGACGTAATTGGGTTTCATTTATCAATGTCCAAACAACAAGCCTCTTCCAAATGGGATAAAAATGTCATAAAAAGGCTCAACAACATTGCTTCAAAATCTTCCGCCTCCAAAGATGGTGAAATCAGAGCAATTGGTACTTCATCCTCTCATACAAAGGTGGAGTTAGGGGTCAAAGGAATACAATTGCCCCTAACCCTGCAAAAATCTCCCTATAATTATATATATAAATATATATATAGATATATTTATATATATATATATGTGTATATATATATATATGTATGTATGTATGTATGTTGTATTCTTTTCTTTTCCTGTATTATTGTTTTTTTGTTGATATATCTCTTTATATGTCAAATTTCATTGAAAAAAAGAGAAGAAAATCTTTTTTACTATGCCAATATTATCAAAGGTTTAAAAGTTGTAATTGTAAAAATAAAGATAGAAAAAGGAGGGGGGGGGGGGGCGGCAGGTAAAAGGATTATTACATTTCAAAGTGGTAAGAATAAAATTCTTTATGTGATAATTTATTATTTTTCATAAAAACTAGTGTATTGTAATAAAAATTGAAAATGATATAATATTCATAGTTTGATATTATTTTTAAGTTAAACTCTTGGATTTTACATGCACAAATGCGTTATTATATGGCTTTAAATTGTCATTTATGGGTTTAACAAAAGCCAACATAACATTTATTTAATTACTAAAAATTATTACTAGTTCAACTAGTAGTCTATTATCATTGAATAAGAGATTTGGGATTCAAATCCTTTCTATACAAATAATTGACTAATATTTTAGTCTAATGATAAGAGCAATCATCATTGAATGGAAACCACAAATTAAAATATTATCGTATCAATAAAAAAATAATTACAGGAGAATTATAAGCATAATTGACTTATAAATATAAAAAAAATCCAACAAATAAACACAATATAATATATATACTATCATTTTATGGATTCTTTTACATTTTAAGTTGTATGTGCATTGTGTATACACAAAGCTTATGTAGGTAGCAAGAGCCTTATAATTTAACTAGTTAGCATCTTCTAATATTTCTAAGACATCCAAGTAGGGGTGTCAATAGGTCGGTCTTGGTCAGGTTTGTGCCTAACTCACAATCGACCCGCTCACATTAGATGGAAGGTTGAAAGACCTGCCACCAACTGTAAACAACCTCAGGTCAAGTCAGATCGGTCTTCGGTGGACAACAATTGAGTCAGTCGAAGTTGGATCTGAGTTACAATCACCAAATATTCGCCATCTCTTCGCCGAATCTATGTTACAATCAATATTTGTCGGATCGAAGCAAAAACAACCACATCAAGCCTAGATTTGAGCAAACTTTTTTATCTCATCTCAGGATCTAAGAGAAAAAAACCTAGATCTTTGCCTGATCTAACCAATAACTACCAAATCTTCATTGGATCCGAGAGAAAACAACCACAATATAGCTGGATCTAAACGGATCTAGGTAAATCTGGCCATCTTTCATGGGTTTTGTCAGTTGGATTGGGTTCATCTAGTTTTGGAGAAGAAAACCCACCACCCAACCCTCCTAAGTCGGCTTTTGGTGGTAGAGTCCTACCGCTAACCATCACCGGCATTGGATCAGTTGGTTTTCAGGTTAGCCCAAGCAGTTTGGACGTGTGGGTCAGTTTTTGGGTTTTAGTGGACACCCTTACATCTCAAATCCCTCTTCGCTTAATTGCAACTATCAAATTATAAAATTTAACCAAAAAAAAAAGGTATGTATGCATGTGGGTGCATGGAGTTATGTAAGGTTGAATTTAATCAACCATGTGTTGGCTTTATTCCATGATAAATTTGCTTGTAATATAGCACTTAGAAACCTTGTATTTAGGTGGGAATCATGTAAGGGTAGTGTGTGAGAGAGTGTGAAGAAATGCTCAAGACAGTGCAGTGAAGCAGAGACTCGCGGCTAGGACTCGCGGGTGGCTCGCGGCTTGCAAGCCGCCAAAAGTTGCTCACGTGCAGAGCATGCAGGGGAGCTGAACAGTCACGCCACCTGGAGCACTACACGACAAAAAATCCAGACTGGCCATTAAGTTAGCTCGCGACTTAAACTCGCGACTCAGTCAAGTCGCGAGGTCAAGTTGCCAGCCAACCCTGTTTTTGGAAAAACTGACTCTTTGCATTCTTTTCTCACACCAATATAAATACCCCTCATTCCCACAAGATATGTGTGGCTATTCAGAAAGAAAAACCCTAAGAGAGGTTTCTTCAAAACACCCACCCAATTAGAGAGAGCTACTCATTCTTAGAGAGAAATCTTTGTAGTCTCTTCTCATTCCCTCTCTCATTGTCATACCTATTGAGAGGAGATTTCTATCCAAACACTACCCACACCCATTTAGAGTGTTGAGTGTTCTTGGAGTTTTGGGAAGCATTGGAAGATGCCAAAGATGGCGGATGCTATGGTTTAGTAGCGGAATCCAGTAAGCTAGAAAAGAAAAAGGTTCAGCGCAACCTCGTTGGAGCAAGAAGCTTGGAGGGCTTAGGTACATCGGGTAGATTAGGCTTGGAGGGTCTATTGCTGTTCATGTATCCCAACTACATTTTCTAGTGGATTACTGACCGCTTGGAGGGCGGCGGAGAGGTTTTACGCCGAGGGCTTCGGTTTCCTCTTCGATAACACATCGTGTGTTGTCCTTGTGTTTGCATCTCTCTTCCCTTTATCTTTGCCTTTTATTTTCTGCTGTGGATGTGATTTATAATTGGCTTAGATTGTTTTCCAATTCTGTTTATAGCTTATGTTCATTTTCCGCACACTAGTTGTTTGACATAAAGCTTGAATTGGTTAATTTGTAAATTGGGGGTCTAAACGTTCAAGGGTGTTTATACACGTTTTTGAACTTTCAATTGGTATCAGAGCGGGTACACTTGTTGTGGTTTAAATACCTAAGTGTGATCCTTGACCCCTTGTGTTTATTTGCCATGGATTGTGCTTTGTATGCCTCTTTGCATGATTTGGTTGGTGATGAATGTAACATGCCACATGTTTGTGAAAATGCCTCTATGAGTGTTAATCCTCATAAGTGTGATGACATGTTATTTGAATCCATGGGTGTTGTTGACAAACTCTTGAAGAAAAATGCTAAGAAGTTTCAAAAGAATTTGAGCAAGTTATTTTGTGAAAATGATGATTTGATTGCTAAGCTCAATGAATCCAACAAATTGGTTGAGAAATATAAAAAACTTGCTGAAATTTCTCTTGAAAAGCTGAAAGAGTTTGAACGTTTGAATATGGACTTGGATGCTAAACTTGTTTTGTCTAACAAACTTGTTGATGATCTTAAATGTGAAAATGAATCTCTTAAGATGCATGCCAAGTGTTTGATTGCTGAACCTACTGTTAAAAAGGATGAAAATATGTGTTGCAATCATGTTGTGGTACCCGATTTTGTGCCTAGTATGTGTTCTACCGTAAAGGACAAATCGGTGTACATTCCTCCACATAAAAGAAATCAAAAGGTGGAGAGAAAGGCTGTTAAGTCAAAGCCTCTGTTTAGGTCTCAACCTAAGGTTTTGGATGGATCTAAGTTTGTTCCAACTTGCCACCATTGTGGTGTGATTGGTCACATAAGACCCCAATGCCCCAAGTTAAAAAGAGAACAAACCTTTGTTGCTAGATCTCTTCCCAAAAAGCCTAGTAGACCTAAACACATTGTGTGTCACCATTGTGGTGCCTTTGGTCATGTAAGACCTCAATGCTCTAAGTTTCATGCTTTTAAAAGAATCAAAAGAAAAGAAAAACTTGAGCTTTTTGGAAGTTGTGCTAAAAAGAGTAAACCGGTTTTAAGTGAAAATAACATGTTGTTAAAGAAAATGTTTAATGCTCTTAACTCCTTGACTATGTGCATCTCCGGTTCTCATTCTTCCAACCCTCGTCTCATTTCTCATGAGACACTCATTCCAAACAATCATTCCGTTTGGATGAGGAAGGGTTCCTATGGTTGAGCTTTTGCTCTTTTGGTCCTTGATCTAATTCTTTCGATCTTTGTAGGATCCTTCATGCATTAAATGTCATATCTTCATGCATTTTGTGCATCTTGCATTTATTTGTATGCATTGTTTTGTTTTTTATCTTACTTTTATATTTCAGTTTTGTGTGAGTAAAAAAAAAAAAAAAATCCAAAACCACATAAAAAGTGAAAAATTCAAAAAGTTTGATCGTATATGTTTGAGCACATATCACATGTGAGTTTGGCCTTGTACCTTTGTACAAATGGCTTTGTGCATTTACGAGCTTAGCTTGTTATTTTTGCACTTATATCTTTGTGGGAAAAATCTTGACATCTTTGTGTGATTGTTGTAAATCGATCTTCAAGCTTGTCATGAATGATTAGTCAATAGTCATGTTGGTTTTGATATATGCGTAGACTTGTGCTTATATCTCTTCCCACTCTTTTATTTTTATTGTTTAAAGAGCTCAATAAATGTAAATCTCAAAATGAAAAGAGATAATGAGCTGCAAAAGCCGTCGCACATACTAGTATTCGACTAGGAAAAAGGGAAAGCGACTTAAATGAAATTGTATGATGCCCAAAAAGCCAAAGGCTTGTTCATCAAATTGAAATATCACATATTTCAGGCATCGATCTCAAAATGAGATGTTTTGATTCAAAATGATCAAATGTTATGAATTGTAAAGAAGCCAAATGAAAAGCTTCATCATATGTAATCATTTTCTTGTGGGAGGTCATATATGTTCATTTCTATTATTGAGATAGACCACTTGACTTAGCACTAGTTGTGTATGACTTGATTGAATTGATCATTGAAGCTTCACTCTAGACTAAGGACTATTCCACATTTGATACACACACACAACACACATGCCTAATGTTCAATGAATGTCTCATTCATTTGTTAGATTGTACTTGTCTAAATGTGATGTGTGTGTGCTCAATCATATATGGTTCAATCCAAAAATATTTTTGATCATTTTATATGTTTTTGGAAGTGATTTTTATCACTTTTTGTGTTTATGTTTAGTGCTTACTTTGTTTTTCAATGTTTAAACATGTTCTGGTTTGAAAAACAAGTGTCAGATTTTTTGGCCACTCATTTTGGCTACTTGCGTGAGCTGCCAGCAAGCTGCCAGTTTTGGCTACTCGGTTTGGCGGCTTGCAAGCCGCGAGCCTAAGCCGCGAGTTCATACAGAGAGGTTTCGCGGCTCACTCGCGACTTGGCTCGTGACTCGCCAGTCGCGAGTCGCCCAGAATCAGCTTTTTAAAGAGCTTTTTCGTGGGAAACTTGTTTTAAACCTCTCCCATCCTCTCTAAAACCCCTCTTTCAATATTTTTACATCAAAACCCAACCAATTTGAATGGTTTTTCAATCCATTAACATCTCTAAGGTAATTATAAACTCTTTTCATTGATTTTGATCCTTAGATTATGTTTTGGAGAGTTTTGTGCTCTTGGTTGGGATTTTCATCATAGGGGTTGGGAAAACTTATTTTTTGTCAATTTTCTTCATGGGATTGGTTTCTTTTGTTGATATGCATTGGATGTTGGCCCCTTGTGGCAGAAAGAACATGTATTAAGGGTGGATTTCATGATGTTCATGCATTGTTTCACATTTTTGTTCATAGTGTGCATGCTAGGTGTTTGATAAAATGCCTCTTAGACATTTTCTCGCTTGTTTGGACTCCGATGAGTACCAAACTTTGGGGTTTCTCATGTTTCCTCATTAGGAACATGTTTGGTTCATTGGTTGTGTATTTTAACACACTTTGCCCCACATGTGCATTTTTCATGCATTGAACATGCATGCACTTAGCCACCTCTTGCACACACCTTTGCTACCCTTGTCATGCATTGGACTTTACCTTATTTCTTCATCCTAGCATGTCATGTTTACCTTATGCTTTGTAGCATGCTACTTTGTCTTAGGTTTGAGCTTCATTTTCTCATTCATCGTGCACCCCTCATGCATCATTAGCATTGTTCGTACCTTCATCTCTTGCCCTCGTTTCTTCTTGACCCTTTGTCTATTCCTGACAAAAAGGGGGAGAGTATACTCTAGAGTATATTTCGGAGTATTTTGTCATTTCTATATGACTCTTGTGCACATCCTTAGGGGGAGAAATTCTATTTATCATGCACATTTGTAGGGGGAGAGATATTCCATAGGGGAGATGCATATACCAAGGGGGAGAAGACATTGAGATAATAAGAAAACTTTGTTTTGAACAAGCACAGGCTTTATGGTGCTTTGAGTTATGTTTTGTGATTCTCTTCGCATCATGTTTTTGTTTTGGACATGCATACTTCCTTTTGCTATTGTGCTTCTTTGAATGCATGTTCGGATGATCAATTGCTTTGCTATGTGATCATTGTAGTCATTTCTATACTTGTTATATTATACTTGTCATTTATTACTTGCTTTACCTTGAGGGTCTAATGTGTTTTGTGCAAGTGTTTCAGGGTACAAGTATATATATGTTCCAAGTGCATCACAGCTTCTCATCACTTTGAAGGGGAGAAATTTTAAGCACTTTTAGTTTATATTGTTTAAGTTTTTATTCAATATAATGTGTTTGTACCCATGTGCTTTTGTAAGCTTTTAGGGTTAATGTTTTATGCATAGTTTGTAGGCTTTATGGTTTGTACCATGCTTTATGCAGCCTTTTATGCTTTGTTTAAATCAGTACTTCTATATAAATGTACTGCATTTTCTTTTAAGTACTGTCACTCTTGTGCCCTTGTAGGATTGTTCCTAGATGCATATACCTTGTGTGTTATGCATTGGTTGAGTGTTGAGCATACAAGTGTCTTGTCTTGTGCTTGTTAACTTGTATGTCCTTGTGTTCATTCCAAGTGTGAATGAGCACTGTGATCACTACCTTGTGGTGTTCACTTGGTTGATCAAGCCATGGTTTGTTTCTTAACTCCATCTTTGCTTGATCACATATTGCCTGTTTCATATGCATTTTATGATTTTCTGCTTACAATGATCATGGTGTATTGTTGTGTTTCAAGAGATTCATGTTCATATGATTCAAGAGTTGCACAGTTTCTAGATTTAGGTGTGAGTGAGTTTTTCCATTGTTCCCAAACTCACGTTTAAGTCTAGAGTCTGTTTTAGGGTGTTTTGTCATGGAATAGCCAAAGGGGGAGATTGCAAGGTTGAATTTAATCAACCATGTGTTGGCTTTATTCCATGACAAATTTGCTTGTAATATAGCACTTAGAAACCTTGTATTTAGGTGGGAATCATGTAAGGGTAGTGTGTGAGAGAGTGTGAAGAAATGCTCAAGACAGTGCAGTGAAGCAGAGACTCGCGGCTAGGACTCGCGGGTGGCTCGCGGCTTGCAAGCCGCCAAAAGTTGCTCACGTGCAGAGCATGCAGGGGAGCTGAACAGTCACGCCACCTGGAGCACTACACGACAAAAAATCCAGACTGGCCATTAAGTTAGCTCGCGACTTAAACTCGCGACTCAGTCAAGTCGCGAGGTCAAGTTGCCAGCCAACCCTGTTTTTGGAAAAACTGACTCTTTGCATTCTTTTCTCACACCAGTATAAATACCCCTCATTCCCACAAGATATGTGTGGCTATTCAGAAAGAAAAACCCTAAGAGAGGTTTCTTCAAAACACCCACCCAATTAGAGAGAGCTACTCATTCTTAGAGAGAAATCTTTGTAGTCTCTTCTCATTCCCTCTCTCATTGTCATACCTATTAAGAGGAGATTTCTATCCAAACACTACCCACACCCATTTAGAGTGTTGAGTGTTCTTGGAGTTTTGGGAAGTATTGGAAGATGCCAAAGATGGCGGATGCTATGGTTTAGTAGCGGAATCCGGTAAGCTAGAAAAGAAAAAGGTTCAGCGCAACCTCGTTGGAGCAAGAAGCTTGGAGGGCTTAGGTACATCGGGTAGATTAGGCTTGGAGGGTCTATTGCTGTTCATGTATCCCAACTACATTTTCTAGTGGATTATTGACCGCTTGGAGGGCGGCGGAGAGGTTTTACGCCGAGGGCTTCGGTTTCCTCTTCGATAACATATCGTGTGTTGTCCTTGTGTTTGCATCTCTCTTCCCTTTATCTTTGCCTTTTATTTTCTGCTGTGGATGTGATTTATAATTGGCTTAGATTGTTTTCCAATTCTGTTTATAGCTTATGTTCATTTTCCGCACACTAGTTGTTTGACATAAAGCTTGAATTGGTTAATTTGTAAATTGGGGGTCTAAACGTTCAAGGGTGTTTATACACGTTTTTGAACTTTCAAGTTACATATATATATATATATATATACACATATAATGAAACTCATAAGTCATGTTAGATGAGGGGGTACCATTTTGAGATATGGATTAATAATTTGACTATATTTCCTAATAAACTTGTAGAGCCAATGGCCACAAAATGGACTAAATTTATTCACAATAAATGATGTCTTCACAACAGAATGATGCTAGTTGCTTTATTTGGCATTGTTGGAAGAGGGTAATTCGAATCATATATCTTATTGATACCATATTTTGTTCGACTTCGATTCAAGCGTTAAAACAAATGCCAAAATTTGAAAAAAAGTACAAATCGCAAGTTTCAAAGCCAAAAAAGGGTAACAAATAAATGTAACATTATTAGTGGTGGATCAAAGGGTTACAACATTCAAAACCCCTCTGATAGCAATTAAGACCAAAAACCCTAACCAGGTATGGTTAAAAAGTTGACTTTTTGATCCAATCGTCTGATTGAGTTGAACTTTGGACCGTCTCGTAGGTCATATTTTTTTCTTTGAAATGATATCACACACCAAAATTGAAGTTAAAACGAATGAGGTATCAATAAAACCCCAAAACGCTAATTAAAGTTTCACATTTTTTTTTCAAGTCAAGCAGGCTGATTTTGGATCAAGTTCACGCAAAAAATTGTACCAATTGTTCAATAATTGGAGTGATCAATCTAAACCAACTTAAAGTATGAGGTCTCGACCACCTCTCACGAAAATAGTCTGATGATATCTATCATGGATTGGAAGGAATAAATTTTTTCAAGGAAAAACATTATAGAATTTCTTACGCTTCATCACCTCCCTTCCAGATGTGATATCTTGACGACCGTAGCTCTGAATCTCACAAAGTTAGAACTTATGGAAACTAGACATCCATATCTTTTCAGGGATATAAATTTTGAGGAAAACAGAGCTCGAAAATGGGTTAAAACAGCTGTGTGAAAATTGGACCAGAAACCGAGAAAAAGACAAAATAGCCAAACTTGGTGTACAAGTGGGAGGCTATGTGATGGTATTCTAGAACACCATCACATAGCCTCCAATTTTATTGGCCTACCTATAAATACCGCCCCATGTTTTCTAAAAAAAATATAGAGTTTTTAGAGGTGAAAAATAGAAAAATTATAGAGAAAAATACTCAAAAAATCATTAAAAAAAACCCTAGAAAATTCTAAAAATATTTCTCTCTCCCCTCTTTTGGAAATCCATCACAAAAGTTCATCCCCTCTCATCTTTACTGTAATCTTTGTGGATAACATGTAGGGACGGGCAGTTTCTTAATAACTGCACCCATCCCAGCCTCTCTATTTCTTCTTATGTAAACACCATTCATCTTATATATGAAATTCCATTTATTTGCTTGTTGTCTCTTTACTTTATTACTTTAAATTCCTAGAATTTTGTTTTTGTGTTTGTGCATATCTATCTCTCTTTTCCCTTGTGCTTATATTATTTGTTGTTGATTGTGATATTGTTGTTAAGTTCCTAGATGGGTATTGAACCATAACCTAGACCTAATATGAGAAGTACCCTTAGGGGGAAGAAATCTCATTTCTTCTAGGAATATGGGAACCTTTTATATTCTTGTTCATATACTTATCTTGTTATATTGTTACCCATTTATTTAATGTTCTTCCCCTTCCCCCTTTACTATATTATCCCATTTATTTAATGTTCTCCCCACTTCCCCTTTACTTTATTGTCATCCCATTTATTTTAATGTTCTTCCCCTTCTCTCTTTACATTATTGTCATCCTATTTAATTTTTTCTTATCTCCACTCCTTTTTTATTAATTGCACCTTTTAATTCCTATTGTTATATATATATATATATATATATTACTATTTCATTGCCTAATATAAAAAATATTTTCTATTTATTCCTTTTAAATAGGCTTTAAACCTTAAATAAAACACAATATGGGCATGCTGTCTAAGGGTAGTGTGTGAGAGAGTGTAAAGAAAAACTTAGAAGTGTGCTTTTTTCAGGGACTCATGACTGGATCTCACGAGTGGCTCGCGGCTGGTAAGTCACCAAAGTAGGCACACGTGTGGAGTATGCAGGGGAGTTGAAGAGTCACGCTAGCTATTGTGCTACAGGAAAAAAGTCCCAGGCTGGCCAGGCAGTTAGCTCGCAACTCAGTCTAGTTGCAAGGCCAAGTCACTAAACTACATTGTTTAGGAAAAATTGACCTTTCACATTCCAAACACATACCAGTATATATACCCCTTATACCCATGTATTGTAGAGAGCTTCTAGAGAGAATTTTGCGAGAGAAACCCTAGAGAAAAACAAGATTGACTCATTCATAATCTTCATCTTTTGATTTTCCGAATTCCTTTACTCTTACCCTCTCCATTGTTACATCCTTGAGAGGTACTTTAGCCAAAACCTTATCTCACCATACCCATATCTGTGAAAAGGCTATTTGATGCTTGGGAAGCAGTTAGGAAGGGACCAATTAATATTGGTTGATGCTATGGGTTATAGCGGAATCTGGTAAGCTAGAGAAGACAAAGGTTCAGCATAATCTCGTTGGAGCAAGAAGCTTGGAGAGTTTAGGAACACTGGGTAGATTAGGCTTGGAGGATCTTATGCTGTTCATGTATCCCAACTTCATTCTCTAGTGGATTATTGACCGCTTGGAGGACAGCAGAGAGGTTTTACAAAGAGGACTTCGGTTTCCTCTTCGATAATACATTGCTGTGTTGTCTTTATGTTTCCATCTCTCTTCTCTTAATCTTTGCCATTTAATTTTTGCTGTGGTTGTGATTTTATTTGATTTAGATTGTTTTATCAATTTTGGTTTAGTTTATTTTCATATTCCGCACATATATTGTTTGATGATAAGCTTGAATTGGTAATTTCTAATTTGGGGGTCTAAACGTTCAAGGTGTTTTACACACTAATTTAACATTCAACTTAGAACTCCCATCTCTTTTTGACAAAGAACCCATAAGATTTGAAAGAGATTAAAGCTTATTTAAGAAGACTCCCTAAAATTTTTTTTTTAATCAATGTTTACTTTTATTGTGATTTAAGTTCAAGCTCTTTACTTTTATTATCATTTAAATTCAAGCACCTTTACTTTTATTGTCGTCTAAATTCAAGCACTTTACTTTTATTGTCATTTAAATTCAAGTACTTTACATTTCCTTGTCATTTAATTTCTAGAAAATTTATTTATTTGCCTTTATTTTATTGCATTTATTTTCTCATCTTTAAATTCATATCACTTATTTACTATTGTTGCTCTTTTATTTTTCTCATTAATAATGTTGCCATAAATTGATAAGTTTGGGTAAAACAAATCTCTTTAGTATGATTTTCCAAAAGAAAATGATTTTTCAAAAAGCTTTGTCCCCTTTTCAAAAGTTGTTTTCACCTCTTTCTTAAAAATTCCCTTTTTAAAGCTTTCTCTTTTCCTTTAAATTTTATTTCTATACAAAAAAAAAAAAAAACATATTTTTTTCTTCCCCTTTTTTTTTAAAAATCCAAAAATGAGAAGCATTTTTTCTTTTAAAAAAAAAAAAGAAAAAAAGAAATCTTCTTCTTCAAAAAAAAAAAAAAAGTTTTCTTTTACCATGTTGGAATTTCTTTTCAAAAAAATATGATAAAAAGAAATCTATTGAATGAGCAAAGTTTCTATAAGGAGCATTTATTTTCTTAAAAATCAAGGGATTTTTGGAACCCAATCTTTCTCTGTTGAAAATAAAACCCATGAATATTTTCTTTAACTAAAAAATTTTCTTTCTTCCAAAACCAATTTTCCTACAAAAATTCTTTGCAAATTCTCCTTCCATCACAAAAATCATGGGATTTTTGGTTCAAACCCATTTTTCCCAAAGAAACCCATGAGTCTTTTGAATCTCACTTTTCTTTTGTTTTCTTAAAAAGTGTTTTCTACAAAATAATTTCAAAGTGGGGAAAACTTCGGGTTCCTCTAAAAAATGGCTTCCTTCTTCTTCTTCTTCTTCAAAAAAAAAAAAAAAAAAAAAAATTTTTCATAAACTTCTTTCTAAAAAAAATTAAAATTTGTTTCCCATTGCAAACTTTACTTGTTCAAAAGAATTCTTTTCTTTAAAAAAATGACAAAAGTAGTTTTCTAAAACTTTTCCTTTTTAAAATGACAAACTTTTCCCTCATAAAAAAGAAAATGTTTTTTTTTCTCCCCAAAACTTCCCTTTTCCAAGAATAATAGAATTAATGTTTTCAAAGAAAAATTCTTTCCAAAATAATTAATGCATTGTTGTTTAAAACTTTTTCTTAGGATTAAATCTTTAAGCATTTGTGCATATGGTTCAATTCCATTGAACTCATAGGCACCAATCAAGCTTACATAGTCCCTCTCTTTTCTTTGGCACTAACATATTTTCATTGTCATCTTTTTTGCAATGTAAAAATGAGAAAAATTGTGGATGACACCAAGGTGCTATCCTTCCAACCTTCTCTTTTTATTATTACATTGTAATCTATTTGTGTATAGTATTTAGTATTCACATGCTAATTATGTAGTAAATTATTCACATGCTAATTATGTAGTAAATAAGTACTCAAATGCTATTGTATGTATTATTTCTAGCTATGTGGTAAATGTCCCTCACATGCTATTTATATATATATCTCACGTGCTTTGATTGTAAGTATTCATTGATGTGAATATTCACATGATATATTATAAGTAAATAAGTACCCACATGTGTGTGTCTATATGTGTGTGTATATATATATATATTTATAGTTATGTAAAACCTTTTTTCAAAAATCAAAATGGCAAGTATTTTATTTCTTCACTAAAAGGATAACGCTTGAATTAAATTAAGATGGGGTACTATCCTTTGGATAGGCAGTGTAGGGTGCCTAATACCTTCCCTACACTTAACTGAACTTCTGAGTCCAAGATCTTTAGTTCGAGACTTTTAATTTACCTTAATTAATAAACCCTTAAAAATTGGTTTAGCTAATTAGGTAACTTGAAAAGAGTTAGACAAATAAGTGACCAATCACACATAATACAAAAAACCAATGGTTGTTGGCGACTCCTAAAATAAAAATATGAAAAAGGAACTTACACACACACTTCACCCTAAAAATACATACACACTAAGAGTCACGTTCCTAAGGACTCAATGTGTGATAAACCAAAAGAAATAAGGCAGAAGCCCTAACCTAGCTTTCTTTCTCTTTTTTGGGGTGTCCACATATCTTTCCGTTAAAAATATTAGTAAGTATTAACTTGTTAAGTTACAAATCTCTTGACGGCATATATATATATATAGAGAGAGAGAGAGAGAGAGCCGATGGATTAGTCACTGTAAATCATTTTGCATACATATTCCATGGTTTATGGTACCAACTTATCAATGGTAAGTCGGTAATGTGTTTTAAATAATTAAGAAAAAATTATCTTTTGCATATAATAATAATAATAATAATAATAATAATTCATTCACCGCAAAAATTATGCATCATTGTATCTAATATGCCCATCAAAAGCTATGAAAATACATTATAATACATCACTTGAACTTAACTGAAAAATGGTGAGAAACATGAAATAATTAAGTATATAAGAAGTTTTTAAATGCAAATGAATTATTACATAATTTTTCATATTTGCATAGACGGAGCTCCTTACCACAAAGTTTTTGTTTAGTATAACTACCTAACCAGGGCAGCAATATCTGATTGAAGCTCCATAGAGTATATTTCATTGGCCTCAGTTGCCATTGTTTGGCTTCTTCCATGAGCCATCTCCAGCGCCAAACATTCCTTTAGTTCTACCAATACTTGACTCATATCTGGCCTTTGGATTGCAGCTGATGGTATGCATGACATGGCTATCTCCACAGCTTTCCAAGCAGAATTGGTGTAGAATTCTCCATGTAATCTTGAATCAACTATGCTTCCAATATCCCCACTTTCAATCATAGGATAAACCCAATTAAGTATGTGAGTGCTTTCTTCACGTTTTCTCATTATTGCTGGACGACCAGTGATTAGCTCAAATAGAACAATACCAAAACTATAAACATCGCTTTTTTTATTTAATTTTCCAGTTGCTTGAGACCTGTAAGTAAAACACAAGTGATTTTGTTGTGGTTAAAGATAGAACAATCAAATGCAGCAAATGGTTCCTATGCAAAGATGTTGATAAGCTGCGAAATCAAATAACTAGTTGAATAAAAATAGTGGTTAAAGGAGTTCTTGGTGAATCTTAATGATGCTAAGGAGACTTGGTGGTGGAACAAGGAAGTTCAAATAATATATATATATATATATAGAGAGAGAGAGAGAGAGAGAGAGAGAGAGAGAGAGAGAGAGAGAGAGAGAGAGAGAGAGAGGACTACATAGATGTAAAGACATTGTACTTATTTAAATTATTAAGAGGCAAAGAAGGGACGAAAAAAGTAGCCCAAGATGCCGTATATAAGGCTTGCAATGAATTATATAGTAGTTGGTGACAAAGGATCATTGAAAGAGTATCTTTAAACTCGCAAACACAAGTAGAAAGGAAAACAAGAGACTTGAATTGTTCCAAGTGTGCGTATTTAAGATAAAGATCAACGAGTGTATATAAATGAAGAAGAGATCAAAAAGTTATTTCGAAACATTTTATTAATGGGAGCCATTAAAGAAATTGAATTGACTAAATCAATTGAGGATAAAACTGTAGGTTTGTTTAAGAATTAGGTGGTCAAGGTAAATGATGCATTGAGGATCGGGTGGAAATCGAAAAGACAGGTGATATAGTTTTAGTAGATGAAATTAGATGTGTAATCAATGCTAAGTTATAAATTTGGAGGGGTGATTTAGAGTCTTAAAGCTCCAGATTAAGAAGAAATAAACACAATACATGGAGTGTAAGTTTTGCAAAAGTAGAAACAATCATGAAGATGTTGTAAAATTTTATAATCAAAAGATACCAAAGAGTGAATACTTTCGATATATTTGATCAATAATTCATAAGGATTGAGAATTTGAAGAATCTATTAATCATAAGATAAGAGAAAGGTAGATAAAGTGAAAAAGTATATAAGAAGTATTGTGTGTTTATAGAATAACTATTAAGTTAACTAAAAAATTAGAACTGTTATTGAATCAACTATTCTATGGTAATGAATGTTCGGTCCTTAAAAAGTAACATGTTCATAAAATGAGCATGGTTGAAATAAGAATGTTAAGGTAAATAAGTGAAAATAAAAAGAAGAAACATAATACAAAATAAAGAAATATTTTCAAAGATAGGGGTGACTCTTATTGATTAAAAGATAAGAGCGAGAGTTGTTTGAGTTGGTTTGTTCATGTGTATGGAAGAGCAATTAATGAGGGGAAAATAGGCATTTGCCCCTAATTTAGGAAATATGCATCAAAATGCCCTTGTTTTGAAACTATTTAGCAAAATGTCCATTTTTTTAAAACTCAGTTTTAACAAAATTAAGTTACAGGTGGAACTTGACATTAGCAATGTACAGTTCTATGCATATTTTATCACTTAAAATTTTTTGAAAATTTAAGTGAAACCTGACATTGCTAATGTCGAGTTCCACTCAAAAATATATATAGAACTCAATTTTGAGGAAATCGAGTTTTACACAGAACTCCATTTTGTTAAAATCGATTTTAAAAAACAGGAACATTTTGCTAAATAATTTTAAAATAGGGGCATTTTGTTGCATAGTTTGTAAATTAGGGGCAGATGTCCATTTTCCCCAATAACCAATAAGTAATGATTTGATTCAAGAGAGAATTAATAAAAGGAACTAGAAGAAGAGATTTGGGGAAAGTATAGTTAACCCTATTTTTTTTTTTTTGTCAATTTGTGCATCAAGGATAAAAGATATAAGTAGTGGAACATTTCAACATAAAAAGGTTTATTGTGTTGCTAAATCTATTAGAAATTACATACACATCACCTGAAGCTAAATATATTTTAATTTTTTTAATGCATAAAAATATGGGCTTGTAGGTGTGGTCTTTGCTCCTGTGCCACTAAAACCCCCACATTGGATTATGGTGTAAGACCACCTAAATACTAATGGGTCTTGCCTAAATATATTCTAACTATGGCTAAAAAGTATATAAAATGCATAAAGTCATCACACTTACTCAGGATCGAGATACCCTAGTGTACCAGCAAGACCAGTGGACACATGAGAGTCATTTTCAGTTGCAAAAGCCCTAGACAACCCAAAATCAGCTATCTTTGCTTGCATTTTTTCATTTAATAAGATGTTGGAGGTCTTCAAATCTCTATGGATTATAGGTGGCTTGCAACCATTATGTAGATACTCCAACCCTGCAACTTCACCAATAAGCAATTAGTATGCAAACAAATAAATAGATGCTATGGAGAAATAATAATTTGATTGATCTATTTCTAACCATGTGCTGCATCCACTGCAATTTGAAGTCTTTGATTCCAATTCAAGACATTTATATTGGTCACTGCAGCCAAAATGTATTAACTTGTCTATAGTTGCAGTTGTTATGGAAGATAATATGGTTTTGCAATCACACTAGAATAGAAATAATAATTCTGAAATGATCAAATATTTAGTTGAGACTTAGTTTCCCCAATGTATTCCTTGTAACCTTTCACTTTTAGTAATGTTAAGAAGATAACATTTTCTTATAATTTGATTTTTCCACCATTGTTAATATGGCTTGTTGTGGTTGGAGTAATATTAATTTTACCTATGACAACTACTGCCATCACTTTTAATATGCATCCATATTAGTAGTTTTTTTATTTTTTTATTGCATGAACTTGTATTCAGACTTATTGTTGCTTTTATTGGATTCCCCGTTCTTCATCCCACCTCCTCTCTCCCCCCCCCCCCCCCCCCCACCCCCACCCTTTTTGTAACTAGTCTTATGTCTCAAATTGGTGTATCATGGAAAGATCTTCTAGTCCCTTGATGAATTTTCAACCTTTTCGAACTCCTTCCCCACAAAAAAGGGGGGAAATGTAGTATGGAGTGCGGACACTAGTTACAGGAATTGGTTAGATATGCTTTCTTGGTGGACATTACCAATTACAAATTGTAGTTATAAAACAACCTTGCCCTAGACTAATATGCTTTTAGCTTCACAAATGTTGAGTCATAAATGAATCACCTTAAATACAATAGTATTATTTATACCTGATAAATGTTGTTGTAGGTTGCCATTAGCCATGTACTCATAAATGAGCGCTTTGTTTTCACCCTCATCACAATACCCAACGAGAGAGACTAAGTTTCTATGATGAACTATCATTAAAAGTTGTGCCTGCATTTAAAAAGTTGTCATAAAAAAAATAGTTGTGTTTTTCTTTCCCCATAAAAAAATTTTAAAATTATTTTATAAATCAATACCCTTAGAAAATTTGTTAACTTTTCCATGTTGTTTCATGTTTCATGCTATCATATTTCCAATACAATTTTGAAATTTTCATTATTTTCAAATAATGAAAGAGAATATAGCACTCTTAATCATGATCTAACCTCTGCTCGAAATTCCTTATAACCTTGCTTTGATGATGGAGAAAGCAACTTAACAGCAACTTGAGTTTCATCATTCAAGATGCCCAGATATACTTTTCCAAAACCTCCTTCTCCAATAATGGTCTTAAAGTTATTAGTTATTCTCACAACCTCAGAGTAGTTATATTGCGGACTCTTCAATTTGAAGTCGGATTTTGAAGTCTTATGACTCTTATCTACAGTAAACGAAACGATCACATGTAATACACAGAAAAAAGTGAGAGTAATTTTTGTTCCCTTAATCTTGAATTACTTAAACTTATAAAAATAAATATCAAAGCCCACAAATTTCTACTCACTGCCACCCATAAATATCATAGTCTAACCATCACAAGCAACATTGTCGCCATAGGTTTCTACTACAAATTTAAATGGAGAATTATTGCTAGAACAACTACTGAGTGACCAAAATGACCTAAACCAAACCTCCTTGAAAAAATCTAAGCATACTTTCTCTATACTCAACAAAGCTTCCACTACTAGAAAATATGTTTATACACCAAAAAAAAAAAAAAATCATTTGCAATAACATTAGAGTAATTGCAATAGTTGATACAAGACATTGCAATAAAATTTGAGACAATAAGTTTGTGCAACAAAAAATTCCTTTACAATAAATTCTAAATATTTTAATGACAACTTTAATACAATAATATATATGTTATGCAATAGATAATTATTTCATATTTGTTGTAGTAATAGATAGTAAAATCATTTATATTAAGTTATTGCAATGATAACTTCTTTGTAATAAACAATCATTTTGACTTTTTTGTTGCAATAAAATACAAAAATAATGGATACCAAGTTATTACAATGATTTCTTTATTTTAAATTATTGCAACAAATTTTCCTAATGTGGTATGGTATTAAAGCTTCCATTGAAATTGAAATTGAAAATTATAATTTATTATTACAGCTATTTTTTTTTATACAATAATTTATCATTTTTAAGTAACTATTGCAACTTTTAACTTCTATGAACTGTATATTGTAAATTTGTAATACCAATTATAGATAAAGGAAGACTTACCTTGTCTTTTCCTTTTATAGATAGTTAGGGCACAAAAAAAGAATAGGAGAACTAAAACTACTGCGGATGTTGCAACAATTGTCACAACAAAAAGCTCCTTTTTCTGTTTCTTCTCTTTTTTCGTACGTGGACCCAAGAGACAAAGATCCGACATTTTCTCAAGACTTGCATATTCGAAACATGCCATGACAATTAAGTTTTTAAAAGTTAGATGAGATTAACATTACATATATATGAAATTACATTTTCGAAACAAATGAACATAGAACCTCTGTATTGGTTTTGCACGTTTAGAAAGCGATAGCTGGGGGGGGGGGGGGGGGGGGGGGGACTTGAAATTAGAACAACAAAAATGTAAAGAAAAATGAAATAAATAGCATGAAAAACTAACCTCAAGATCATTGATCCATTTCTAGACTTTTGTGCGAGAGCCTCGGGAACTGAATCATCAAGCTTATTTCCACATAAATTACTGCTCGCAAATATAGTGTAAAATAAAATGTCATTTCCTACTTGCAAGTAGTACCCAAGTGATGAGTTCCATGAGATTTTTAAGGTGCCTCATGGATAGAAAATAGAATATTCTAACCAAAGGTTGGACATAGCTTTAGTTCAATAACTTACAGAGTCTTCAAATTTGGCAATTGTGCTAAAAATTGTGGTATGTTCCCAGTCAATTTATTGTACGATAGATCCCTAAAATTGAAAAAAGAAAAAAAAAAATGTAAACATTTAACAATAACTTTGGGTAAAGAGTAAAGATATCCATAGATTTGAAGTTAAACTATTTTCTTTTGTCACTGATGAGTGATGACAACCTCACATTGAATATTATGGTGCTTGCATATAAAGCTTAAAACATTTCTCTACAACAACAATACTTTTAATTGCATGACCTGCATATAAAATTAAAAGTTTGTCCTCCACAACATCAACCACATTTAGGGGCTATTTGGCAACATTGTTTGAACAACAGTTTTTGTTGTTTAAACAACACTACGCATTTCTACAACACTTTTTTACTAAAACAACATTACGAAACGAGCCCTTACTATGGACTTTTAGAGGGACTCCACTAAGACTCTATTCATATACATGTTAAGATATCACTTGAACCCAAAAACGTTGGAATACAAAACATATATCTCACTTTTTGTGTTTCGCACTTTATATTCCACCAATCATGATATGTTATATGATTGATTTTATTTTTTCTATTTTAAACATAAGTGGTTTATAAGGAAAGGTAAATAAATACATAGCAAGTTGTGATTGGTAGAGTATGAGAAAAGTTAAACTTTTGTACATCACATCAAACTCGAAAACTAAAATAATATCCCGTTCCATTTTTTTTTACTTACAAATAAAGCAGTGCTGTAAGGTTGGAGAGTGAAATCGGTATCTCCCCTGTTAATTGGCTTGAGCTCAAGTTCCTGCTTGTAATTTATCGAAGAAGAAAAAGTTGATGCCATTGTTGCAAAATCAAACAAACACACACATACACACACAAAACAAAGGAATAATGAATGTTTTTTAGTATCACAGTAGAAGCTATTTTGTCTAAAAATTTGCCTTAAGAGCTTGTTCTTAGTTAAATTTCAAATCCAAGCATTGTAATTTATAAAAAAAACTAAATTTTTAATTAGTAATTACTCCTTATATAGGTTTGAGATCATTATGATTTTACCTCCTAATGTTAATACTTTAATCCTCCCATTAATGACTATTGCTGAGGTGTCCACCTTAACTTAAAATGACTAGCGTTAGGGTTATAGAACACGTCATTTGATTACATTATAAAAATAATCTTTCTTTTATGTCTTTTAATTATTTATTAGTAAAAAAAATAGTTTTTTTGTTTTTGATTTTTAAGTTCTTTTTCTTCTTCTCTGGTTGCCTTTATTCAGTAATTTCTTGCAAATTCAAACACCATTATCGTCATTGAAAGGCTCAATTATAACCCCCTCTCAGTCATAGCCACGATACCCTGTATATAGCAACGACACCTCAATTGGTTTTATCTCAAAATTCTAGAACTTGAATTTTCACTTTATGAGACCATATTCTCCAAACTCAAACATCATTAACAACCTATCCATGTATATACCTATATATACAACAATCTCAACCCCATTTTTAATACCAAAGCAGCCGAACAAACATAAAACCGCTACCCTAATCAAGAGTCTTCGATATTAGTCTAAGATTTCCATTTTCTTTTTTCCAATATATTTTTCTGTCTGTAGCTAAATGAGAAATTAAGAAAATCATTAAAAAAAAAAAAAAAAAAAAAACTCATGCCAAACAACAAACAAGTACACTGGCCTTACAAAATTAGTAATCAAATTAAGATATGGTTGCTAAGGTAGTTGGTTTGAAACAACTAGTGATCACAAATGATTATTGAGGTTAAAAAAAACTGGTGGTTGGAGATGGCCACTAGCTAGGGTTGAAAAGATCAATGATTTGAGGTCTTAAAAAAGGGTGTGAGAGAAAAAGATAACCTAAGTCACAAATCTCAGATCTCAAATGAAAAGATCCTAAACCTAGATAAAGATATCAAAGTTGATGATGCACAAAAATCATCAGTGAGTTGATCGTCTACATGTGCGCCAATCGACGTACCTGAAGAACAATAAGAAACAAAGGGCTACAGAGAGCACCGATGAGGAGGTCTAACGCTTATATAGTGATATATAGCTGACCTAGATCCCTTGATCGCAAGGTTTTTCCTTGTAGGGAAGATTTAGATTTAAGGCTCCGAGATCTTGGGCTTTTCTTCCCGTGTAGGGAAGATACGAGCGCAGAGTTTTGCCTTTGGGTTTGGCACGTAAGTTCTTTCCATATAGAGATATATGAGTGGGAAATACACAAAGGCTTGTGGGGCCCAATGGTTCACTTGTCAATCTGGGCCACCTCAACCCATCGGTATGCTGCCCCATCCGTCAGGTGTAGGCTACTTTCATCCCGTCGATACACTTTCCCATCTGCTAGTCTGTGAACTAGAAAATGCCAATGTGTATGTTAGCTACATATGTGGGTGCCTAACGAGACCCTTTGAAGGGGTGCTACCCAACAGGTCTTTGGCCCATGTCCATTTGGAAGACTTGATCATCCCGATGGGCAATATTAACGAATATTCTTTTTTGGACCAAAATGCCCTTATTAGAAGTTAAGTTTCAAAAAATAGAGATGGAGTGCAATCGATTTGAAGATCAATTTCGTGTTTGGCCTCTCCAATTTGAACATCCATGCAAAAGAGAGAGAGATATTTGATTTTATTCTTTTTAATAATTTTTTTATTTATTGAAATATATTTTCAAGTGATGCAACACATTTTAAATGGACCAAATTGATTACTTATTTGGCATTTAGCACCACACGTTTACGAGACTGATATGCTGCAATTTACCCTCTTTTCTCTCACATTTTTTCTTTTTTTTGACTTTCTTAACTTTTTAACTTATTTTTAATATTTTAATTTAATGGTTGAATAAAAGTTATATTTTTCAACTCTCAATCTCATTCATTGATTACAATTGCATCATGCACAATACGCTAGTTATTAATCCTAATCTCAATCCCCATTAACAAATACAACTGCAAAGGCTCAAATCAAAATATCCTATAAAGTTAGTGGTTAGAGTCAAAGTTTCTTTTTAAGGATAAAATATTATTTGAGTCCGTCTTTATCAATAAAGTTTTTTTTCCCCCTAAACTTTTAAATATCAATTTCAATCGTTTAGAAACAAAAATAGAGATGAAAAATGGAAAAAAAAAAAAAAATCAATAGTTTAGGGTCGAAAAGAAAACTTTTGATAAAGTTTAAGAATAGAAAGCAAAACATTTTTAATTGTTAAAGGACCAAAAAAAAAAAAAAAGAAAGGTTTTTGGACAAAAGATGAAAATTTTAAAGTTTAAGGATAAAAAACAAATTTCTAGTAAAGTTTAAGAATCAAAATTACATTTTATCTTTTTAAATTTTAATAGGCAAAATCAATAATTGAAAACTTTAATAGTGCAATTTTCAATTCAGTAACATGCAAAACATTTGGGTTCATCCAATTCCATTAGAAATTTAGATTGAAACCAACGCTCTTAGTTTACAAATCATTTGAAATGTGATCAATTCCATCTTGTTATTTTGAATGGCGCATCTTTAAAACTACTAGCAGTTTTGTGATGGTCCAGCTATTCTAAATTTCTAATGGATTCGTACTCGATATTTATTCTTTAAAAAATAAATATATTTATTTTTAGAAAACAAACATATCCATTGAACTTCCATTGGTTCACATGTGTTGAAAATGCACTTACAGTGAAATGATCCTGGGAGTACCATCTGAACTGCAAGTCAAACCACTCCATGAATATTTATTGGGGGAACATGGGTCTCCTTGCCAGTCGTCTCTAGAGATTCTTGAATTTCGCTTAATGTCCACGATAGCAGTCACTGTTGTTTACAAAAAAATGTTATTTAAGATTATAATCATTCAAAAGAAACTGAAAGGAGGGGTAAGAAATTTAGAATACTTGTTATACAATATGAAATCAACAAAGGAATAAAAATAATAATCCAAGATTGTCAAAAGCATCCTTTCTTCTGAAATTCTCTTGGTGCAGCGCAACCGCATATAAAGTGACTTAGAGGGGTGCCACTGGCTTTTTAAGGAAAATGCTAAAGCCAAAAACTTTTTTACAAAATTGTTGATGTCCTAAATGATTATTGGTAAGTAAAAATGTGATATTACATGGTGGGTCCATATAAGAATCAGTAATAATTTGCTACATCAACAGTTTATAAAAATGTTGTAAAATAGTTTGTGTTTATAGCAATTTTCTTGCTTTTTAAATAGGGCAAAGATTTGGTCTAATACTCTAGTGCACTGGATTCGTTGAGATGATATGTGTTCACTTTTAGTCACTAGTTGCCATCACACTAGATCCAACACTTGAGATACTAGACCTAAGCTAAGTCCTTTTAATTAACCTGTACGCACGTTACTTACTTTTATACTAAAAGTAAGTTTTTCATATAAGACTCCCCTTAAGATTTTTTTAATTTTAATTTTTTAAAAACATTGTCATTTATTTATAAGAGTAAGATGTCCTGGTGTTTCTAATAGAATAATTCAAATCTCTCTTCTCCAACAATAATTTATTTTTTATATTTTAAGTTCAAATCTCTCTTCTCCAACTATCATATTATTATTATTATTTAAAAAAAAAAAAGGAAAATCAAGATCTCACTTCATGTTTTTTAAATTTTCTGAACAATACTACATACACAATATTTTTTTCACAACAAAATTGACAATGGTTAAGTTATATTGATTTTCATTTGGGCTCACTACATAAGCCTCATTATTGTCTACGAAAGCCAGTCAAATTAAAGCATCATATATAGTTAATCATTATTTTAAACTAGTGTATAATATGTGCATAAGCACGATACAATTAAAAAAAAAGTACAATTACACATATATATAGATTCAAATTACTCTCTATCTCTCTTTTTTTTTTTTAATTTTTTTTTTAAATTTCTTTTGGATATACACATGAGTTTACTATTTTTTTATTGAGTTTTTGATGATTTATTTATATTAGACCTTTCATCTTTTGCACTTCATTAATTCACCTAGAACAAAAATAAAAAAAATTTAAATAGGACATGTGGCACAAATTGGACAACAATTAGAATCCCATTTAAAACATACATTGGATTTACTCTCAATTTTACCTATATATATATATATATATATATAGGGTGCCGCCAAACTCTAAAAATGGTACTGAGGATTTGTGTTTGTTAGTTCCAATAGGAATCAATGACAACTTAATAACTTAAAAGCTGTGAAATGTGTTGTGAAAAATATTGTCTATGTAATATTGCTCAACCAATAAAAGGATTTTAAAATAAATAAAAGTAGAAAACCGACTACAATAACATTAGACTCAATGTTACCACTATTATAGCAGCCAAGAGAATAATGAGATATAAAATAAAATGCTATAATTACTACAAATTTTATAACATAACATGATATAGCAATTAATATGATTGGTGAGATTTAAAATCATAACAAATGATTTTTTTTTTCTTTTTTCTTTTTGTGACTAATAGCACATAACTTGCAAAGGTAATTTTATAAAATTTGTAATATCTCTTTAAAATAAAAGAACATACCATCTCTTGAGTCGGTTGCATTGAGTAGATAGAAGGGAGAGATTACAAAGTAATACTCAAAGGCATTGAGGATGGGGGGAAGGTCGGACCCCGTTGTTGCATTAATAGAAAAACTAAAATGGCCTTTGAATGTTTGATTGAGACATATGGAAAGTGGCTTTAAATGGTCAAGTATTATGGGTTCTGAGATATAGTTTCCCCCATTCACATCAATAATGAATTCTCTTTTCATTCCTTGCGTAAGTTTTGCAATTTCAGCAAAGTGAAAGCAAACATAACGTTCAGAGACATCATCTGAATTGTCGTCCTCAAAATGTAAGGCATGGTAACCACTTGGTGGCTGGATGGCAGTTCTCAACACTTCTAGCGGTAGTTTATAGCTATCGTTGCTGCCCTGCATGTCAATTGCTAAGGAGGCATTGGTCGGAACCCAGTTTGATAACGTTCTAACAGAATACCACATTCGATCATAAACATCGCTCTTGTACCTAGGATAGGAAAGAGGCCATTGTAGCATTAAAAAATATTAGAAACTGCAATAGTATAAGTACAAATGTTCAATCACTTCATAATTAAGTAATTAGGACATTGCCAAAGGCTTTGTAGCTGAATTGGCACCTCTCCATGTACAAAGTGTTTGGAGGTTTAGGAGGGAAATGGTTCGAGCTGCAAGGTTAGCAGCATGTTGTAATTATTTCTCAAAAAAAAAAAGTAATTAGGACATTGATTTTCTAATCATAATTGGAACAATTGAAAAATATTTAACAATTTATTATGAAATTCAAATGTTGAACTACATTATATTATGCTCTGTAATAATAAAGCTCCATTTTCAACTGTAGTTTTTTTTTTTTTTTTTTTTTTTTTTTTTTTTTTTTTTTTTTAATTCTTGTGGATAAATTTTTTTTATTATTATAAAAAATAAAATATAAAAAAATAAAGATTCATGTGCTTATCAAGATCAAGGTATGATTATCGAGGGTCAAGGTAAGCTAAGAGCAAATAACATGTGTTCACTAAATTGATATTTAATTCAATTAATTAAGAAATTATTACAACATAAAACAATACATAATTGATAATGACGCCTAATTATAAAATCATCTTGCTAAGAAAGAAAAAAACACCTAAACCATCCATTAGGTGTAGTTGGATAGTACAATAATTCTCAAACTCAAAAATCAAAGTCTTACACTTTTAATTTTGAATACTAAATAAGCGAACAACCAAAGTGTTAGACAATATACAAGTCAACAACAACAACAAAATAATGTCATACATACATAGTTATAATAGAGAAAATGGGCTTTTGCGCTTTTTTTTTTTTAAAAAAAAATCCAATAAAATGCCCCATATCTGAAATTATTTAGGGAAATGCCCCTGTTTTGAAACTCGGTTTTCAATTTAAAACTCGATTTTTGGACAATCGAGTTATAGCAAACTGAAAATTAAAAAAAAAAAAAAAAAACTCTAGTTCCTTGAAAAAATTCAAGTGGAACTCGAGTACTTTACATGGAACTCAAGTTCCCAAAAAAAAAAAAAAAAATTCTAAGTTCACGTTGGCTATAACTCGATGTTCCAAAAATTGAGTTATACATTTGAAACTCGATTTTTAGAAAATTGAGTTTCAAAACAGGGACATTTCTCTAATTAGTTTCAGACATTGAACATTTTGCTGGATATTTTAAAAAGAAAAGGCAAAAGCCAATTTTTTCCTAGTTATAATGCATAAACCAATTTATTTTTGAGTAGACATCTTTCTAGTCCACCTACGAATAAACTCATTTCCACACCCTATTAAGTGTCAACTTATGATTAGATTTGAGCACTTTTATGTGGGTCTACCACAAGCACTTGAGCATGTTATGTCAACTGTCAAATGATGCACATCAATTATGAGTTGGCACTTAAGTAGGATGTTGATTAGTGTGAGTATGGGTGTGTCCAATAATTTTTTTTGAGTAATTTGTTTCTTCTTTATTAAAATAAAAATGGATTTTTTTTTTTTGTTTTAAATTTGGAATAAAACTCACAAATATTAATATAGGATTAAAATAAATAAAAAAATTCTAGGGACCCTGTCTACCATAAACAGAAGAAAAAAAAAAAAGATATAAAGAAAAATCAATAAAAGAAGCTATAGCTTATTTACCTGACCAAAACCTGACCATTACTTGAGGTGCCCAGGTTGTATCGCCGGCCATTTTGTAGCACACCGAAGTCAAATGGATAAATGGACTTGTCCAAAGGACGTAACTCCAAGGCCGAAATGAAAGGTATTCCAGATCCCGTGTTTATCAAACAGACATATATGATGTCAGACGTTGGAACATAAATCATAGAAAAAATGAACCTAGTGTAGTCTTCAACTGTGGTCCAATGATTAACCCCAACATATATGTCGAACTTGGGAACATCACCCTTGTCGTCATAATTTCCGTAGTAAAAGAAAGCCCTGATGAAATAATTACTGTTTTTGCCTTGTTCAGGTTTGAGGGTGTAACAATTCTTTGTTCCTTGGGGAAAGTTTCTCACATTAATTAATAGCCGCTTGAAAAGAGTATTTGAAGAGTAGTGTTCAGGGGATATGACATTATTTGTCCCAGTGTCCACAAAACCTTTATCTGACTTGTAAGATAAACCAGTGTCTTCATCCAAGTAATCGTAGGTTGACCCACAATCAATGCTTATGAATCCTAGAAATTTTATGCCGAAGAAGAGAGATATATATAAGTTTATACATATCAATCAATATGATAAATTCATGTAGAATTTAGTTCGAAATTCAACATAATTAAAAACAAATAAAATAAATGAAAAAGAGTGGTCCAGACTAAGTACCTTTTTCTTAATTTGAAATATTATCATAGTTTTATAACTATTAAGAATTTTGTGGTTCCCATAAAAGAAAAAATTGTGGTAGTTCAAATGAACTCCTGTTCTAAACTACGGACTGCAGCTAAGAGCCCTTCTCTTAAAACCAAACATGAATTTGTGAGTGATATTATTTGGTTGTCCAAAATTCTTGAAGTTTAACTAGTTGATACTTTCTATCATTTTTAATAAAAACATCCAGAGTTAAAATCATTCCACTCCCAACTATATTTGTATATATTTGCACCCAAAAAAAAAAAAAAAAAAAAGAGTCCACATTGCCCTATTTATTATTATATATATATAAAATAAAAAAGGTTAGCGCCCCGGGCATATGGTGTCAAAAATTATAAATTAGAGTGATATTAAGGATAATACCCTTTTTTTTTTAATAATCAGATACTTCAAATTTTACTATTTAAGTTTTACAAACTAATGTGCTACTAATTACATAAAGTAATATAAACATTTGTTTATTATATTATTTAGTGAAATTGTTATGAATGTAGCATTTCTCATTTTTAAACCATCATCAATTTTGGGTTGTGATTTTTATTTTGGAGTATGCTACACTTGTTTTGATAGATAAGAAAAGAAACCTGCATTCCAAATTCATATAGTGCTCATGGTTTGGTTAGTGCGATTATTGAAAAATTTTGTCACCACACCATAGGAGTCAATTACCCCTTTGCAGGCTCTGATCATGATCATCAGAGGTCGGTTCTCTAGCCTCCATCAATGTGGCTTTTGCTAGATCGGAAGTCAATTGCACCAAAATCCCAGATTCTGCCACGAGAGAGAGAGAGAGAGAGAGAGATCGATCTAAAAATTTAAGTTCTAAACCCAGAAATCAAATATCTAAACCTACAAATCTAAGACCTTAACCCAAAAATCCAAGATCTAAACACCAAAACCCATAACAAATAAAACCACATCCACATCAAATCTTACCTTGTTAGATTTGCTTTAGATTCGCTATAGATTTGCTTTAATTTACTTCAATTCAGTGGGTTTTTGGGTTACTAGGTTTGGTGTGCTCACTTGCCACCATTCTCTCTGAGTTTGAGACTGATTTGGCTCTAGAGAGATGGAGAGAGGGAGCACAAGAAAGAAAGGTGATGAATGTATCTAGGGTTTTTGGAAAAGTATTGAGATAGATGGGTTTGTGAGAGAGAGAGAGAGAGAGAGAGAGAGATACACACTTTTCACACAGAACTCTCTTCTTCTATAGTCTTTGTTCTCTTTTATTATTCCCTCAATCTTCATTTGGATGCTCCTTTTCCCTATTTTATTCCTTTTATTTTTCTCTTGTGAAATCTTTGATATGAGTGAAGGTATGTCTAGTCTGTGTCAAAGATTGGCAAGATCCTCCACTAACGACGACCATATAGAGATTAGTAAGGAGGCTCTAGAGAAATCGATGATGATAGGGCAAGCAAGCCTACTAATCAAATTGCTCACCACAAAGCAATTTAATTGAGAGGTGTTCAAGCAAGCCACAAATATGGGAGGATAGGTGGAGAGTGGAGAATGGAAAAATGATTCACATATGGGAGGATAGGTGGCGGCCAACTGCAATAACATATCATGCGGCTCATGTCTTCGCAAGTGGATTTTGATTGTATACCTATAGCTTCCTCTCTCATTGATACCGAAACAAAACAATGGAGAATAAATATGGTGGAAATATTGTTCTTACCACATGACATTACCACCATCCTTAGCATTCCACTAGGTCATAGACTTCCAGATGACTCTATAATTTTGGTTGTGATGAAACATGACAACTTCAGTGTGAAAAGTGCGTACCCTATAGCACTTGACATACTGGAAGGAAAACATGAAGGAGAGAGCTCAAATGGAGACCCAACGAAACCCGTTTGGAAGAAAGTGTGGATGTTACAAACCCATGAGTAGAACTCACCCTTGAAAATCGGCTTGCTAAGGGAAGGTGCCTAAGAGGTTATAAACACATGGTTAAACTTGCACTTAATCAATGTGAGACACTTGGATCATAACATACCACCACGTTCCGACATTCACGACGACTCTCTCTAGCAACACTGACCCGTTGGTAGCTCTTTTTCTTTTTGGTGGCCCCACTCAACTATCAATAATTTTAATCTAACTTCTAGGTCGCCCCTTCCAGAATCCAACTACAAAACTGCAACTCATTTGATCTCATATTCAATGGCCACGCTTGATTATAAACTCGTTTGGAAGAAAGTGTGGATGTTACAAACCCATGAGTAGAACTCAACTTTGAAAATTGGCTTGCAAGGGGAAGGTGTCCAGGAGGTTACAACTCATTTGATCTCATACTCAATGAGTTACACCTAATTAATCAAGGTGGTGGTTGGCTCTGATACCAAATGTTACAAATCCATGAGTATAAATCACCCTTGAAAATTGGCTTGCAAGGGAATGGTGCCCAAGAGTTTATAAACTCATGGTTAACCTTAAACTTAATCAATATGGAACACTAGGATCATAAGAGTGGAACATGTGAGCACCGCCTAAAATCCGTAATTTAATGGATAGTAACAATTGACAGCCTCCCTAAAACTGGGGAATTTATTGAGGTGTGGCATCAATACAGGTCAATGCAAATTGTGAGGCCAAGGTGTTGAGTCAATGGCTCTTGCTCTGTGGGAGTGTAGGGAAGCAAAAAACACTTGTCTTGAGGGATTTTATGGCATTCATCTTCAAGATCAGTCTTGAGGCAACAAGTAGCGAGATGGCCCTCTTCTTTACAGTGGCATGGGCAATATGGTTCAATAGAAACAGAACTGTTCATGGGGACACTCGTCTTAGTGCTGAGGAAATAGTGAGATGGGACAACAATTGCTGGAGGATTTCAGCAAAACAGCTCTGCCGCCAATTCAAGCTAATAAACCTCCTCAGATGGGGTGGAGCCCGCCAACCCATGGGATAGACAAATTAAACGTTGATGGCAACATTTTATCTGGATGGCAGCTCAGGTGTTGGGATAGTGGTCAGAGATCATCAAGGGCGAATTATTGCTGCTAAATGTATAAGGTTTTGAGAACAGCTACAGCGCTGAAGAAGTTGAGGAGGTAGCATTTGAATCTGCTCTTCTATTCGCAAAGGAACTCGATCTCAGGAAAGTTCTGATTGAAGGAGAAGCTCAATCGTTTGTCAATGCAATCAAGGGTGCAGTTGAATCCTCATCTAGCGTTGGTCCCATCATCGAGGGTATCAAGTTATTATTGAACGATTTTTTCCAAGCAGATGTGGGTTTCACAGGTAGAGAAAATAGCAAGGTTGCCCACTATGGATACATACATGTGGTTGGTTGGGGGGAATGCCCCCATCCAATCCAATTGGAAAGTAGCTTGGGATTGCCTAATTACTCTCCTAGGAATGCCTTCGATCACAAAACAAATAAATAAAAACATAGCTTGAGCTCGGACCTGAACTTTGATAGTAGCATTCCTATATACCCATGTTGTGGTAGTTTCCACTTATCTTGGGTCACCCAGACCCACATACATACATACATGCATATATATATATATATATATATAAACAATATAGGAGGGGATGGGGATTTTCAAAAGCCACGGGTCAATTGCCTCTTGCCATTAATTTAGTTTGAAAAACCAATATGAGATAGTGTATTGGTTTGTATAAATCCTACTCATTGATATGGTAAGATTCTCTCATGGTGTGTATGTGTATATATATATATATATATATATCATACTAGCATGTAACCCACACTATGTGCAGCTTCAATTTTACATACACTAAAATTTATAGATCCTTTACCTTAAAAAAAAAAAAAAAAAAAAAAAATTGTAGATCATATATTTGTTTATAGTATCTTAATATTTTTAGGATATTTTTTTTTTTAAATCTCTTTCTACTTTAACTTTTATTTAGCTTAAACAATGATAATTTAATGTAAATTTTTGTTAGCACTTATTTTAAATATTTTATCATACAGTTTCAAAGAGATGTTTTGATCCTAATTAACCTATATATACTTAAAATTTGGTCAATAACAAATATTTATTAATTTTTTTTGGTACTAAAATGAAACTTATCAATTGCCCACATAGTACTTCTAGCATATTACATAGTCCATAAAATACCATTTATTATCCTAAGATCAACCTTAAGATTGTTTAGATCATAAGTATTTATAATAAAAAAAAAAGAAAAAAGGTTAGATTAGGTGTATGATTGATTTTTTTTTTTTATATGGTTCATTTAATATTGGACTCTTCGTTTTTTCCAATAAATAATTAACTTAGCACAAAAATTAAAAATCTTAAATTGGAGACATAATGTAAAATTGGACCTCAATTGAAATCCAATTCAACTACTGCACACTCTTGGTGTAGTAGTCATTCTAAAAATATAAGTGCTTAGGGAGTATAGGGGCAAGGGTCAGGGTTCAAGTCTCTAGGAGAGAGCTTTACACATATATACACTTAGATTAAAATAAAGTAGAATTTCTACCTTATAAAAAAAAAAAAAAAAAAAAGAATCTAATTGAATTTTTTCACAAACTTTGACTTAAAACACGCACACACTTGCATGGATTGCTAGAGAAATAAAAGGGAACTTCAAAAAAAAAATTGCAAAGCAATATTGTGATCATAATTGAAAACTTCTAATAATAAAACTAATGTATAACACATGCATATGCATGATCCAATTAAAAACAATCATAGTTATACACATATATAAATTCAAATTATACCTAGTGTGAGAATTACATATTTTTTAAGTCATAAATGAATTACACACACACTCTCTCTCTCTCTCTCTCTCTCTCTCTCTCTCTCTCTCTCTCTCTCTCTCTCTCTCTCTCTCTCTCTCTGGTTTTTGATGGTTTAATTATGTTAGGTTCTAAAAGTTTAGAATAATTGGCAAATTGGGAGCATAAACTTGTCTAGATATAAATTACTAAGTCTATAAGTATGATTAGACAATGCTCAAGGTGTTGCAAGTCAAAATACAAGAACAAGAAAGTTGCAAGCTTAGGAAATTCAAAACATGCTAGGTTCGACTATTCGAGAAGAAGGCTCGACCAATTAAGACATAGATCTACAAAATTTAATTAAGGCTTAACAGCCCATTAAGCTCATCAAGTGATTAAGGTTTTAGATCCAATTCACATAGTATTTAAAGGAAACCCTAAGCCACGTTTTGTGATGACTTTGGAGCTTATCTTTTAAGATTTAAAAGGTTTTGCATTCTCCTTTCAAAGTAACAACCGGAAATCAATCTACATACCATTAGAATCAGTAGATCTGAAGTTGCTACATCACTAGTCATCAAAGGTGCTAGAGATCTAAACCTTTAAGGGTGGTCTTAAAATCATAGACTGGAGGTCTATGTGGGAGATTCAAAGCATGAATAGGTGGTTCATGTGAGAACAAGATCCAGATCAAGGAAGTGTGTGGAGTTAGAGCCCAATTAGGTAACTGTGTTAGATTTACTACGAATTGATATTCTAAATTGTAAATCTCAATTTGATATAGTGGATTGTTCTCTTAGGATCATTCCCCCAGGTTTTTTACCTTGAGACGAATTGTTTCATTGGTTTTCCTAAGTCATTATATTATTGTGTTATTTACTTTTCCCTTTTGCATTATATGATTTATTATTATTTAACCTAGATCTGAATAATTGACCTAAGTAACAACTTGGCTATTGTATTAGGTTAAACAAACTGTGTTTCCATGGGGTCTAAAATTCTAACAATTTATATTAGACTCTTTGCCTTTTACACAACATTAACTCACCTAAATTAAAAAAAAAAAAAAAAAAAAAAAAAAAAAAAAAAAAAAAAAACCTTAGATAAGACACATTGGGTAAGATTAATAACAATTGGAATCCAATTTATAATCTAATTGATACACATAGATAGTAACAACAACAACAACAACAAAATAAAAGCTTCTTCCTTCGCAATTGTTATGGCAACAAGTTTTTATATTCCAAGAAAGCATGTCTAAAAGCTAGTTATTACATACCTGGAACATGATCAACAAGTTTTCTTCCTGCATGTTCATTATTTCCTTCAGCTAGTTTCCAATTGCCAAGAATACCAATCATCAAAACAACGAGAACACATGCTTTCAGAACCCAAATTGATTCTAAGGCATCATCCATGCTGATCTTTATTGGCATATCATTCTCTACTCAGAAGGAAGATATATAAATAGCACTTTAGCGACAATGACATATATGTTACTGACAAACAACTTTTCATCAATTTCAATTGCCTACTTTTGTTATGGCGAGAGAGATGGAGATATTCTTGTCCCCGTATTTCCCACTATATTCCTCTCTTTTTTTTTTTTTTTTCTTTTTTCTTTTTTTTTGGATAGGAAATAAAACCCCCGGCGTTGACTGATAATGCAATAGTTTGATTAATGATTTCGGTGCCGTGAATGTCGCGTTGCTTATGACTTATGAGTCATTGCCCCTATGTTGCTCCTATGAAAACAAGTTAACCAAACATAACCAGGTTATTCTCTTCAAATTCATTGCCCCTATGAATCAACCTTTCCCTTGAGACATGGAATGGGTCAGGTGTCCTAAATCAATATGACACGGTTACATGTTCTCGTCCAATTTGGGACACACAAAAATTTAAGCCTTTTCTTTAAGAGCATTTATAACAGCCGTCCTATATCAGATATGACACGGTCACATGTTCTCATCATATTGGAGACACTCTAAATCTAAGCCCTTTCTTTAAGAGGCTCATATTAGTTCATATAATATATAAATAAATATATATATATATATATATATGTATTAGGAAAAGAATTCTTTTTTCTTTTTCTTTCACACAATTACTTTTCAAGAAATCCATATCAAATTATCTATTATACAGTACATTTCATAAAAAATATTATTTTTATTACTCTCTCTCTCTCTCTCTGTATATGAGTTAGTATTGTAAAAAATGGATTTGCAGGTGAATAGTAAATGTGTATATTTACACAGTTATTATAACAGCAATTCAAATTTATATAAGTTTACATGGTTTGATGTAAGTAATTTTTTAAGTTGGAGGTGAAAATTTACCCCATGAACCGTTATATATTGACTAATGTGAATGATCTACTTAGCCATTCTCTTTCTTTAAGTCATTTCTTAGAGCATGACATGTGAGAGGGAGATCTAGTTATAACATGATGAGTTTTCGAATATTGTATTTTGTGTGACTGGCAAGACTACTATTTTTTTTTTTTTTTTTTTTTGGTAAAGTGACTGTTTTTAGCGTGTTTGAATGGAGGGAGAGAATTGGGACCAGAGGAAAAGTTGATTGGGAGGGGTTTCACTTCTATTTAATAAGTTGAATAGCTAATATTATCAGTTTGATGTTAACATATATCTAATTTTTTATAAATAATAATAACAAAATAGGATTGAAATTTTCAATACATATGACTATATATTCTCTATTCTAATTAGTTAATTTTTAAAACATCAAAAGGGAATGGATAATTTTCTCTCCATTTTTCCTACTTTTCTCTCCTTTTTTCTCTCTCCAAACTTCCAAACATATTTTTAACAAAATAAACTATATAATACGTAATGCAGTCCACTATACATGTATATTGAAATCTTTTATTTTTTAATAAAAACCAAAAAATGTAGAAATGAAAATAAATGATGTACCTTTTATTTTATTTTATGGAAGCTGTTTTTTTTTATTGTAAACACATAATCAGATCCAATTCCTAAAAAAGAAAACAAAGAAAATAAATATATTAAAAGAGGGAAAAAAAAAAAAAGGAGTGAAAGACTTTCATAGGACCGCGGCCCGAAAAATTGATGGGATCATATCCATTTTAATAATTGCAATACATATAAATCTAAATCGTTCAAAGAATTCAAACAAATCAATATTTAAATTTTGTTTAAATAAATGGAGTATTGTAAATATATTTATTGTATTTGTATGTATGAGCAATTATAACCCCTTTTTTTTTTTTGAGAAAATGAGCAATCATAATCTTATTTAGCTTAACCATGTAAAATAAATAAATATATAAAAGTAGTTTGCATATATAACGTCTTCTCAAAAAAGAAAAAGAAAAAAAAAATTTGCTTAATAACGTTCACCATTATGGGTTCGTTTGGATTGAACTTATTGTTGTTGAAACTGAAAACTGAAAACACTGTAGCAAAATAATTTTTAAATGTGTGAATAGTATCGTGGGACCCATAAACAGTTCATGAACAGTATATGAACAGTGTGTGAATAGTTTTTTTTTTCTCATGAACAGTAAATTTTGTCTCTCCCTTAAATGTGTGACGCAGGATTCAACGAAAACGCTGAATCCAAACTCACACTATATGTTAAAAAGAAAATGCGTAAAGTTTACAAGGGCATCTTATGTTGAATTTAAATGCTCTTTTAATAGATAGGATAGTATAGTATAAACTCACTTTAAGAATAATATAAACGTTGCTATAGTCCTAGTTTTTTTAAGTATATTCACTGGTTTTTTTTTTTTTAATTTGATGATTATAATGAGGAAGAAGAATTTGAAGATGATAATTGAATTGCAAATATTTAGGAAATTTATCCATCATTTGAATTAAATGAAATAAAATCCTTTAGTTGATTAGCTATGACTTACTTTATTAGGACATTCACATCAGCCCAACAACATTTTAACTAAACTAAATAAATAAATAAATAACTATACTTTTACTACTTTAACGAGTACACTCATAAATCAGTTTCAATATTTACTTATCTATCCTATTTAAATATTATTTTTTTCTATATTCAAAAATAAATAAACATATCTGTTTGTATCCTCTTCCTCACCCACCCCTTTCCTAACAACCCTTATGCCCAACGGACCCTCCTTCAACAACACCACTGGACTTCCTACTATCCAACAAAATCACAGAAAATTCTAGACCAAACTCTCTCTCTCTCTCTCTCTCTCTCTCTCTCTCTCTCTCTCTCATGAAACCAACATAAAACCCCACTCTCTCAACCCAACTCCATCACAAACAACCCAAATCAATAACCAACGTCCTCCATTGCGAGCTCCACCACAAACCCAACTTCAGCTTCAAGCACAAAACCCAATCATAGATGAAACCAACGTTTAAGGCTCAAGCACCAAACCCAATCGCACCACCAAGCATCACCAAATCCACAAATTACTATTTGCCATTAAAACCCATCTACCACCATCACTGAACAGATTTGTGGATTGGAGAGAGAAAACCCATTCACCATCTTTGCGAGAGAGAGAGAGAGAGAGAGAGAGAGAGAGAGTCAATGTTTTAAAAACCGGACTGACTAGTTCAACTGAAAATTAGGCACTAGTCCAGTTAGATAAAATACCCCAAAACTGGTATAAATCAGTAAAAATTGAGAACCGGGGTCAAAACCAATTTTTTGACCATACTAGTTTTTAAAATCATGAAAATAGTTACATTAGAGAGTGAGAATATAAAAAATATTTTCATTAGTAGTAGCAAGTTTTGGGCCAAAATGGCCATATACCACCTTTTTTAGAAATTTTTAGCAATAAAACACTATTTTGGAAATAAATGGTGAAGTACCACTTTTTCCATAACTCAAGTTTCAGAAACTCGAGTTCCTCATAAGTTTTGCCACCGTGGCACCGTTGAGTTGGATTTGTGCGATTAAAAAAATTTATGTGGTACTCAAGCTTGGTAAGCTCGAGTACCATTTACACAATACTCGAGTATACCAAGCTCGAGTACATTTTATAAATAAAACGCAAAAAAAAAAAAAAAAAAAAAAAAAAAAAAAAAAAACAGTACTCGAGTTTACCAAACTCGAGTACTGTGTAAATTTTTTTTTTTTTTTTTTTTGTTTGGGGATAAACAACAAATAAACATAAAGATAAAAATAAGTATTTTTTTATGTTTTTATTTATTTAAATAGAAGCATTGTAAAATATAGAGATTTTAATTTCGAAATATGAATTTAATTTCTACATTAATTAAAATTGTTCAGTGTTTTCTCATAAAAATTGTTCACTATTTTTCGTATAAACAATTTCTACGATTTTGCATAAAATTATTTTCTGTTCAGCATTATTTAAGAAATCGTTCGCTCTCTTTTTTGCATAAATTGTTTTCTGTTCACTGTTTTCTCATAAAACACCTAGTGAAATCGTATTTTCTAAATCTAAACGCCAAATCTAAATGCTTTTTCATGTTTGAATTTCACAATAATCGAATATATTTTCTGCATTGATAAAATCTATTTCTACATTAATAAATTTTTCTCTCTGCACATCATATTTACTGTATATTCAAATCTGCTTACCGCATTCATAAAATCTGTTTTTTGCATTAATTAAAACTGTTCACTGTTTTCTCATAAAAATTGTTCACTGTTTTCTACATAAACAATTTCTACGATTTTGCATAAAATTATTTTCTGTTCAGCATTATTTAAGAAATCATTCGCTCTCTTTTTTGCATAAATTATTTTCTGGACACTATTTAAAAAATTGTTCACTGTTTTCTCATAAAACACCTAGTGAAAATTGTGTTTTCTAAATTTAAACGCCAAATCTGAATGCTTTTCATGTTTGAATTTCACAATAATCGAATATATTTTTCTACATTGATAAAATCTGTTTCTACATTAATAAAATTTTCCCTCTGCACATCATATTTACTATATATTCAAATATGCTTATTGCATTCATAAAATCTGTTTTCTGCATTAAGTAAAACTATTCACTGTTTTCTCATAAAAATTGTTCACTGTTTTTTGCAAAAACTATTTCAAGCATTCTGCATAAAATTATTTTCTGTTCAGCATTATTTAAAAAATTGTTCATTGTTTTCTCATAAAACACCTAGTGAAATCGTGTTTTCTAAATTGTTCACTGTTTTCTCATAATTTTATGCAGAATGCTAGAAATAGTTTATACAGAAAACAGTGAACAGTTTTACTTAATGCAGAAAATAGTTTTACTTAGTGAACATTTCTACATTCAACTAATTTGAACTTTTTTACAAATTCGAAATTTTCGAGGCATTTACCATTAGGTGATTTATACGAATCATTCATTTTTCTTTCATGGAGTTTGTCCATTATTCATAAGGTTACATATTTTAAAACAAAAAAAAAAACAAAAAAACCATATAGTTGCAATAACTATGCCAATGATAAAAACAATTTATGCAAAAAAGAGTGAACAATTTTTATGAGAAAACAGTGAACAATTTTAATTATTGCAAAAAAAAAGATTTTATGAATGTGGTGAGCAGCTTCGAAAATACAATAAACGTGATGTGTAGAGAGCAAATTTATTAACGTAGAAACAGATTTTATCAATGCAGAAAAACAAATTCGATTATTGTGAAGTACATGAAAAAGCATTCAGATTTGGCTTTTAAATTTAGAAAACATGATTTCACTAGGTGTTTTATGGGAAAACAGCGAACAATTTTTTAAATAGTGAACATAGAATAATTTACACAGAAAAGAGAATGAACAATTTTTTAAATAATGCTGAACAGAAAATAATTTTGTGCAGAATGCTAGAAATAGTTTATGCAGAAAACAGTGAACAATTTTTACAAGAAAACAGTGAACAGTTTTAATTAATGTAGAAACTAGTTTTACTTAGTGAACAGTTCTACATTCAACTAATTCGAACTTTTTTACAAATTTGAATTTTTTGAGGCATTTACCATTAGATGATTTGTACGAATCATTCATTTTTCTTTCATGGAGTTTGTCCATTATTCATATGGTTACATATTTTAAAAAAAAAAAAAAAACACAAAAACCGTATAAGTGCAATAACTGCGCCAATGTTGAAAACAATTTATGCAGAAAAGAGTGAACAATTTTTATGAGAAAACAGTGAACAATTTTAATTAATGCAAAAAACAGATTTTATGAATGCGGTAAGCAGCTTCGAAAAGACAGTAAACATAATGTATAGAGGGCAAATTTTTTTAACATAGAAACAGATTTTATCAATGCAAAAAAACAAATTCGATTATTGTGAAATACATGAAAAAGCATTTAGATTTGGCTTTTAAATTTAGAAAACACGATTTCACTAGGTGTTTTGTGGGAAAACAGCGAACAATTTTTTAAACAGTGAACAGAAAATAATTTACGCAGAAAAGAGACTGAACAATTTTTTAAATAATGTTGAACAGAAAATAATTTTGTGCAGAATGCTAGAAATAGTTTATGCAGAAAACAATGAACAATTTTTATAAGAAAATAGTGAACAGTTTTAATTAATGCAGAAAATAGTTTTACTTAGTGAACAGTTCTACATTCAACTAATTCGAACTTTTTTACAAATTCGAATTTTTCGAGGCATTTACCATTAGGTGATTTGTACGAATCATTTATTTTTCTTTCATGAAGTTTGTCCATTATTCATATGGTTACATATTTAAAAAAAAAAAAAAAAAAAAAAAAAAAAAAAAAAAAAAAAAAACCCATATAAGTGCAATAACTACGCCAATGCTGAAAACAATTTATGCAGAAACGAGTGAACAATTTTTATGAGAACACAGTGAATAGTTTTAATTAATGCAAAAAATAAATTTTATGAATGCGGAAAGCGGCTTCGAAAATATAGTAAACATGATGTGTAGAGAGCAAATTTTATTAACCTAGAAACAGATTTTATCAATGCAGAAAAACTGAAAGTTCAAGTAGTGTAAAAACACCCTTGAACGTTTAGACCCCCAATTTACAAATTAACTAATTCAAGCTTTATGACAAACAACTAGTGTGCGGAAAATGAACAAAAACTATAATATAGAATTGGATATACTACCTAAGCCAAATTAAAATCACAACCCACAGCAAATAATAAAAGGCAAAGATTAAAGGGAAGAAAGATGCAAACACAAGGACAACACGCGATGTGTTATTGAAAAGGAAACCGAAGCCCTCGGCGTAAACCCTCTCCGCCACCCTCCAAGCGGTAAACAATCCACTAGAAAATGTAGTTGGGATACATGGACAGCAATAGACTCTCCAAGCCTAATCTACCCAGTGCATCTAAGCCTTCCAAGCTTCTTGCTCCAATGAGGTTGCGCTGAACCTTTTTTCTTTTCTAGCTTCCCGAATTCTACCACTAAACCGTAGCATCAACCAATGTAGATTGGTTCCTTCCTAACTACTTCCCAGAACACCAAACAGCCCTCTCACAGTGATAATATGGTGAGAACAACGTTTTGGTAAAAAGCCTCTCAAAGATTTGACAATGGAGAGGAAGAGAGTTGAGAAATTTGAAGAGATTCTAATGTATAGATTGTAGGTGAATTAATTTTGTTTTTCTCTAGGATTTCTCTCTCAAAATTCTCTCTGGAAGCTCTCTTTCATTTGTGGGTATAAGGGGTATTTATACCGAGGTGAGAGGAGAATGGAAACGTCAGGTTTTTCAAAACAGGGGTGGCTCGCGACTTGGCCTCGCAACTTGATTGAGTCGCGAGATCCAGTCGTGAGATAACCATATGGCCAGTTGTCCTGTTTTGTCCTGTAGTACTCCAGCTAGCATAACTGTTCACCTTTTGGCATGCTTGGCACGTGTGCTGCATCTAGTGGCTTGCAGCTGCGAGCCACCCGCGAGATCAAGCCGCAAGTCTCTGTTTTCTTGCACACTCTTGAGCAATCAATGCTCTATCTCACTCACTACCCTTACAACAAAACCCACCTAAATACAGGGTTACTAAATGCTAAAATACAAACAAATTTGGTACGGAATAAAGCCAATAAAATGGTTGATTAAATTCAACCTTACAAAAACAAATTTGATTATTGTGAAATTTAAACATGAAAAAGTATTCAGATTTGGCTTTTAAATTTAGAAAACACGATTTCACTAGGTGTTTTATGGGAAAACAACGAACAATTTTTTAAACAATGAACAGAGAATAATTTACGCTGAAAAGAGAGTGAACAATCTTTTAAATAATGCTGAACATAAAATAATTTTATGCAGAATGCTAGAAATAGTTTATGCAGAAAACAATGAACAATTTTTATAAGAAAACAATGAACAGTTTTAATTAATGCAGAAAATAGTTTTACTTAGTGAACAGTTCTACATTCAACTAATTCGAACTTTTTTACAAATTCAAATTTTTCGAGGCATTTACCATTAGGAGATTTGTATGAATCATTCATTTTTCTTTCATGGAGTTTGTCCATTATTCATATGGTTACATATTTATAAAAATAAAAAATAAAAAAAAACACACACACACACACACACAAAAACCATGTAAGTGCAATAACTGCGCCAATGCTGAAAGCAATTTATGCAGAAAAGAGTGAACAATTTTTATGAGAAAACAATGAATAGTTTTAATTAATGCAAAAAAAGATTTTATGAATGCAGTAAGCAACTTTGAAAATACAGTAAACATAATGTGTAGAGAGCAAATTTTATTAATGTAGAAACAAATTCTATCAATGTAGAAAAAAATTCAATTATTGTGAAATTTAAACATGAAAAAACATTCAGATTTGGCTTTTAAATTTAGAAAACACAATTTCACTAGGTGTTTTATGGGAAAACAGTGAACAATTTTTTAAACAATGAACAGAGAATAATTTACGCAAAAAAGAGACTGAACAATTTTTTAAATAATGCTGAACAGAAAATAATTTTATGGAGAATGCTTGAAATAGTTTATGCATAAAACAGTGAACAATTTTTATGAGAAAACAGTGAACAGTTTTACTTAATGCAGAAAACAGATTTTATGAATGCAGTAAGCAGATATAAATATACAGTAAATATGATGTGCAAAGGGAAAATTTTATTAATGTAGAAATAGATTTTATCAATTCAGAAAAATATATTCGATTATTGTGAAATTCAAACATGAAAAAGCATTCAGATTTGGCGTTTAAATTTAAAAAAACACGATTTCACTAGGTGTTTTATAAGAAAACAGTGAACAATTTTTTAAATAGTGAACAGAAAATAATTTATGCAAAAAAGAGAGTGAACAATTTCTTAAATAATGCTGAACAGAAAATAATTTTATACAAAATCATAGAAATTGTTTATACAGAAAACAGTGAACAATTTTTATAAGAAAACAATGAACAATTTTAATTAATGTAGAAATTAAATTCATATTTTGAAATTAAAATCTCTATATTTTATAATACTTCTATTTAAATAAATAAAAACATAAAAAAAAAACTACTTATTTTTATCTTTATGTTTATTTGTTGTTTATCCCTAGACCAAAAAAAAGTACACAGTACTCGAGTTTAGTAAACTCGAGTACTGTGTAATTTTTTTTTTTTTTTGCATTTTATTTATAAAAGGTACTCGAGCTTGGTATACTCGAGTATTGTGTAAATGGTACTCGAGTACCACATAATTTTTTTTAATAGCACAAATCCAACTCAGCAGTGCCACGGTGGTAGAACTGATGAGGAACTCGAGTTTCTGAAACTCGAGTTCTGAAAAAAGTGGTAGTTTGCCATTTATTTTTGAAACAGTGTTTTTTTGCTAAAAATTTCCAAAAAAAGGTGGTATATGGCCATTTTGGCCACAGGTTTTGTGTCTCACTATTTGTGGCAAGGTAACTTTAAATGTTAAATTTTTTTGATAGTTTGTCCAGGCATGAGCTTTTGTGAGTTTTTAGCTAAATTTATTTGATAGTTTCTCAACATTTAGCCATTAAATTTGAATTTATCCACCGTTTGATTGGTCAAATGACTCAAATCTACGAATTGAATAATAAAATTTGGGAAAAGTCTAAAAATGAAACCTTATGGTTTTATGAATTTTATCTTTCACTAAAATTAACCATAGTTTGTGTCACTTTAAAGTTTAAATTCGACACTTCCCAATTCCCATCTTTTATTTACAAAATAAATAAAAAAGAAATGAATAAAACTCTTTAGTCCATTAGTTCTGACATAGCATATTACCCTAAGGTAAGATTCTTCCGCTAATGAAAATCTTCAACCCAAAAAAAAGAGGTGCTTATTTGTCATAAACATGAAATTATATAAGTATTTTTAAGGACTTTCCTCTTAATATTAAAAAAAAAAAGTTCTTAATTTACAAAACGCTATTTTAAATGATTGTCTACTTTTTCTGTTTTGCTTAAAAAATAACTGTATATTTGTTTTTTGTTTTTTTTAATGAGTAACCGTATATTTGTATGAGTATTACTTTTTTTTTTTTTTTTGGATGAATGCATGAGTATTACTTGGTGGAGGACTACATATATCGGTCAATTATAAAGAGGACTTCCAAGTTCCAAGGCAGGAATCAACTAGGCCCAAATTCAAGATAACCTTATCACAATGTTGAGGATATCCCAAAGGCTGGGGGTTTAGCGTGATTTGGGAACTTTTTGAAGAGTAAGACAAGTTTTTGCTTTCAATTTGTTTTTGCTTTTGATTGCCGTGTCCAAGAGTAGGATAAAAGTCATAAGATGCTAACATCAATTCTTGACTTTAGGCCCCAGGCCCAGAGAGTAGGTTTCAGCCCCACATTTACGCATTGAATTTGAAATTAATGTGGGGGCCCTCATATGACTTTACTGGGTCATTGGGTCTTCACAATTAGAATCCTCTGCTATTAATCTATTTATCTACACTGTTAATAAGATAATTCTCTGATTTCGTCTTCAATTTTTAGTGTACTGAAATATCTTCAAATAAATTTTAAAATAACATAACTTTTAATTTATTTTATTTTGCTAAAAAAAGCAAAAAAAAGGTTAAAATAGTAAGACTATCTCACGTACAAAAGAAAAAAAAAACATTTATTTTCACCGCCCATTTGTCTTCAAATGTTTGATTCTTATATGTATTTGTTATCTATTTGAATTCAAATATTTCAATTATCTTTATAAAAAAAATACAAAATTACTTCTTTCAAAAAATGTTTAAAAAGTTATACTATCTCGAGTACAAAAGGGCAAAAAAAAAAAAGATACTGTTATTCTTACCACCCTTTTGTATTTAAATTTCTGAGTCCTATCGATATTTGTTATCTATTTGTATTCAAATACTTCAATTATCTTTATAAAAAAGAACATAAAAAATTACTTCAAAAAAAAACCCACTACCTCACGTAAAAACTACTCATTCTTATTCCGAAATTTCTATGGTTTTTTTTTTTTTTTTAATTCTTTAAAACATTCCAAAAAAATTTGTTATCCAAATTCAATACAGTTATCACAAATCCTTCATCCATCCACACTAACATATATCGTCTTTCTTTTGTTTAAATCTCAAATTTTTTTACTTATCACAATTCTTTTTCTTATCAATAAATTCAAATGTTCCATTGGATTTCAATTTCTTACGGTTCTTTATCTCATTTTTAAGTCTTATTCCATGTTACCTTATATCTTTCTTTAAAAAAAAAAACACATGGTTATTTATATATTGACAGTTTTTAGACCCCTTAAACAATTGATTAAACCTAGGTAATTAGTCAAGTGATTACTTAGTCCAAATTACAAGTCTAGGTTATCACAATATAAAAGATCAAATCATGCAAAGCAGCGGAAAATAAATAACACAAGATATAATCACCCAGGAAACCAAACAGGTAAAAACTTGGGGAGGATTTGACCTAGTTATCCTCAAGGTAAACTTGAATCCACTATCTTGAAAGAATCGAAATTCATACAATAAGACTTACAAGCCCCCACGCTCGACTTCTTATTGCTACCAACCAGTAGAACTTACTGACACGATCACGTGCAAGCTCCGAATCCATGGACTCCTTCTTTCTTGGATTCACCACCAGATACAAGCACACCCGCTTGTGTTTTCTTTAAGCTTCAATGGCAGCAACTGAATTGATCATCAAGGCGTAGATAAATCTTCTCCTTGAAATCCCTAAGTTTGTGTAAAGGAAAGCTCATTTAGATCTCACAAGAGATTTACACAAACCGCAAATATGAGCAACACTAAAACGTGGCTAGGGTTTGCCTTTTATACTTAGGACAAATAAGAAACCCTAAAAACGTTTTAAAACAACTAGGGCTGACTTGGACGAATCTGCAGAAAAGCATTCTACCCGAGCTTCGATCGATCGAGCCTGTCTTTTGATTGATCGAGCTAGGCCGAAAGGCACAATGCTTCCTTCTTTTACTCGATTCGAACTTTACATAAAATCACAACTTTGAGGTAGACTTAAACACTTCTAAACACATTGTTTTGATCATGGTTTGCTAACAATACACATTAGAGTTCTAAATACATAAAATCCTAAACTTTAGAACCTAACAAACTCCCCATTTGGCAATCTGTGACAAAACACAACTAGAAGCTCAAAGTTTACAAAATAAAAAGCCCTTTACAAAATAATACTCATAAAACAAATTCAATCCTAACTACTATCCATCAGTTGCAAGTGTAGATAGCAGCTTAATTGAATCAACCTGTATATTTCCTGAAACACTAAACAAAATGCATAACCGCATGTGTGCAAACAATACAAGTAAACAAAATAACTTCTTGATTTCAAACAACACACAAACAAAGACATATATCAATGAATAACTCAAAAATATAAATCAATAAGCAGTTTGAAACAAGAAACAAATAAAGTTCCAACAAAACATAAAACTCCCTCTAACAAAAATAACCCAACAAAAACAAGGTTAGAGCTAAAAATGTTAAGTACACAATGAAGCACCTAGATACAAATCTAAAACTCCACAAGCTCCAACCAAAAACAAATAAACTCCCCCTGAAAACAAAAAACCCTACAAAGTACTCCCCATTTTTGTGACGGAATGCCAAAGGGCAAACAAGATATCCATCATCAAAAGAGAGGTGGTCTAAACTGCGCCAACTCTGCACGCAAGGCACAGATCTCATTAAGCACGTCCACCAAAATCTATCCTTGAGCCGCTTGAACGGTCAAGACATGATCCAACGTGCGACGAATGTCTGAATCATCCGAAGCAGTCGGTGGAGGAACATCAGCATCAGCATCAGCATCAACAGCAACACCTGAAGTCTCAGCAGCAGCCATACTTGTAGAAGAGGAAGGAGGGGGAACACCACTAAATGACACACCTCTAGGACGAGAAGGAGCAACTCTCAACTGAGCAGCCCTCTGACGAAGAAAGGTGGCACCTATGGGAGCAATCACATAAACAGGCTCACCAGACAGAAAACCATCTAGACCTAAGAAGAGCAAAATCCTATGAATGAAAATAGGATGAATCAGTGCATGCCTTACGGTAGAACTCCTATGAACCTCATTCAAAGAACGAAGGAACAAGTGAGGAAAACTGATAGACGCTCCAGAAACAAAGGTGTACAAAAACACACATCGCTCTAGAGGGATGGTGTGGAAGTGAGAGATAGGCCACAAGGAATGACACGCTATCCTAAAGAAGAGATAGGCCGTCTCGGTAAGCTCAGCGGACGTGATCCAAGGATCATACCCCATTAGATAGATGACCCAGTGATGTAAGACACAACAACGTCTAATGAGGGTGGCTCATCATAGGGATAGTCAGCATCCCGAACAACCAGCACCCCAAGAGCCTCAGCCACTACCCGAGGGGTAATGGTGAACTCTACACCTCGTATCCAACTCCTAACTAGGGTGTTGGAATCATAGACGTGGCAAGAGAGGTTTGAGAAGAACTCTCTAATCAAGGCGGTCAGGGGTGGATGATCTATCTCTAAGAGAGGCAACCAACCTCTAAACTCAAAATTGGCCCTAATGGCCGGATCAAGCTCATCTAACACAACAGCTCGCTCAGACCAGATCTTACGCTTACAGTTCAAAGTGTCATAGGCTTCCCAACACTTATCATTCTTAAACAGCTCAACCCTAGTGGGAGACTCAGAGGAAGTGGAAGTAGTCCTATGGGATCTAGTTTTCCTAGGCATAGTGCTAAGATAAGGATCAAAACACAGAGCAAAAGGACAAAAAAAAAGAAAAAAGCAAAAAAACAAAAACAAAACCAAGGGCAGACTGCAAGTTAGCACAAAAATAGAATATAGAATAAAAATCTCTATGATGCATGAACAAGTTTAAATGTCATGATGCATGTTCTAATGTAGCGAATTAAGTCCAAAAGGTTCAAATTACAAAATTGGCTTGAACATTAAGATTTTTAACACAAAAACCCCAAAATTTGGAAAACCACTTGATCAATTTAAAAAAATATTGACGAATTGATCATTACACATGATATAATAACAAAAATAATGACCAAATACATCAATTGGATAAGCTAATTTCATCAATTTAAGCCAATTTGACAAAATCCCCAATTCGGATCAAATTCAAAACCCTAGAATTTTCAATTTTTCAAAAACCACAAAATTGATCAAGTTAAACTATAGGGAACATCATTATAGCATCATAGCACAAAAACCCATTGATCAATTTCACCAAAATAGGTTCGAATCATCAAAAACCCCAATATTTTGAAAGTGCCGAAAATGCCCATGATAATGCATGAAAAATGCATGAAATAAAGAAATAAACTTGAAAAAGAAGGGCAAAAGGGACTTACCGGCCTCCAAGGACAAAAACCTTGCAAAAATCTTGAAGGAAAATGACAAAAAAATGGTTGGTGGAGCCTAGAGCCAACGCGGAGAGAGAGAAAAGAAGAAAACTATTTGAAAAGTAACTTTGAAAAAGTCCAATTTTGTCTTTTTAAAAACTTGATTCACGAGTTTCGATCGGTCAAAAATCAGCCTCGATCGGTTGAAACAGACAGAGACTCCCTCTCTCAAATTTTAAAAATTTCGATTGGTCGAAAAACAGAGTGGATTGATCGAATTAGGCAGAGGCTCACCATATTTTTGAAGAAAAAACACAATTTTTGAAAAACAAGTTGATTTAACTCAAAGCATTGAAATTTAAGAACAAAAATGCATGAGTATGAGATGATATGATTTTCAAATCAAGGATTTTAAGCCCAAAAACAAAATTTTTGCATTCTCCGCAAATTTTCAAGCAACAAATCAAATTTGCACATAATTCAAAGTATTTGCAAAAACTTGGTTGGTCAGACCATAACCACACACAATAACATGTACAATGTTTAGCAAAGAGTAACTCGTGTAGTGTGTGTAACTAGCAAAAGTTTGAGATACATGTGAGGTGATATGTGAATAGCAATCAATCACAAAGACTACAAAATTCATCGCAAAGAATTTAAAAGAGACTTTCACCTAAAGAGTTACATCATATAACTCCCACATCTCCTAGATCATAAGCTTGCAATCATGTAAGTTTCTTGTATTTATGCCTCATAATATACATTCCAATTTTAAGTTATGTGAGTTTGGCATCAAGCCTAATAGTACACACCAATTTTGATTTTAAGAATTAAGCAGTTTAACCCGAGGCTTCACCTTATGTTCTTTTTATGAATATGCTACACTTTCTTGAGCACAAAATCTTATGATATGCACTAAGGTGTTCATAATTGGCTAGTGAACAGTGGTGAGATGGTTATTTATGCCTTTCTCTAAAAGTTCAAGTCCAACAATTAAAAACATGTGACTTCAAGATTAAGACATAATAATCAAAAACCATAAACATCTTTTCCACACAACATGCACTACAAAGCTTCAACTAGTAAAGTGCAATAAATAAGTTCATCAAAGCTAAACAAGGTACAAAAGATATGTTATGTGAAAATACATTGACCAACCTTGTTCTCAAAAACCAAGAAGAATAGTGCAAAACAAAATGTGCTTCCTTTTTCCCTTTTTTTTATTTTTTTTATTTTAATAAAAATAAAAACACCTAGAATGAAATGCATGAATGTTATGCTATGCAAATCCTAGAAACAAAAAAGACAAAACAAAACCAAAGAACAATGGTCACAAAAGGTAGAGCAAATGAAGCACAAGGACCATGTCAGAAAGACTCAATTAGGTCGAGTCTTTTGCATCCAAAACCTTTTAGATGCACCACGAGCATTGGAGTTCTTATTCATTTGAGAATGATTACCAACTCTAGGATTGGAATAAAGGTTTAAAGCCTTTACCAAATCACCAATAAGTACCATAGGATCTAGTGCTTGAGGCACAGGTACTTTTGGTTTGTTTGCTCTCTTAGCAACTTGCAGCTTGTAGCAATTTGGACGGATGTGTCCAGACTTTCCACAAAAGTGACAAACTCATGCAGGTTTATCATGTGTCTTGTCCTTAGATAGGGTAGGCTTCTTAGGCTTAGATTCTTTCAGATCAACCCTAATCTTCCTAGATGATGAACCTTCTAAGGGTTTAACAACCTCACACACAGGAGGTTTGACAGTTTCACTCACTATCTCACTCACTGAAGGTTCAGAAGAAGAAGATGAAGGAACAAAATTTGTGGAATGGGGAGCGGACACAGAGATGCTATCAACATAACCTAATCCAGTTTTATCAGAAGAAGACTTTTAAACACTCAGCATTTGATCCAGTTTAGAACTAGCAGATCTAGCAACAGATAAATCAAGTTCCAAAGATTTAACTTTATCAAGCAAAAAAGCATATTTTTAGTTTTCACATTGTTCAAAAAATCATTAGCATCAAACAGTTTAACAAGCAAACTTTTCTTTTCAAGCTCAAGAGATTCAATTTTCTTCAAGCCAAGTTCAACATTCATAGCATCATTTGCAACGACTTTGCAAAGTTTATTATAGGTCTCTTGAAGATCTACATCTTCAGAGAGTTCCCCATCAGAAGGGTTCTCTTCAACAGATATGCTCTCATCAACTACAGCAGTAGCGGTGAAAGCAATGAAGTTTCCATCCTCATCACAATCAGACTCATGATTAGAAACTTCACCATCACTGAAGGTTACAGCCATAGCCTTACCCTTAGACTTCAAATAGGTTGGACATTCAGATTTCATGTGTCCATACCCTTGACATCCAAAACACTAAGAGCCCAAGGAATTATTGGAAGATTGACCTACCCTTTCTCTAAGTTTATCATTGTTGTTAACCTTAGTGGGATCATGCTTCCTAAAATTTCTAGGTTCAGCAGTGTTTGTGCCTCTTGCCTTTCTATTGCTATTCCTGAGAAAGTTTCTAAAGTTCTTGGCAAGGTATGCAATTTTTGTAACAAAGAGCTCATCATCAAATCCACACCTTCAACATCATTAATTGACTTAAGAGCCATTGATTTGGATTTGGTAGTTTTGGGTAGATCTAACTCATAGGATTGAAGAGATCCTACAAGTTCATCAACAGGGATGGAGTCTACATCCTTGCTTTCAGTAATAACAGTCACCTTGGGTCTAAAGTTTTCAGTCAAAGATCTAAGAATCTTCCTAATAATTTTAGGTTGATCATAGATTTCACCCAAGTTAAAAGCAAAATTAACAATATCATTCAATTTAGCATAGAATTCATCAAAAGATTCATCATCAGACATCCTAATGCTTTCAAACTTAGAAGTCAATTGCTGCAATTTATTTATTTTGACAGCCTTTGTGCCTTCATGCACAGTCTGGAGGATATTCCAAGCAGTATGAGCGATCTCAACATTCGAGATTCTCTTAAATTCCTCCATAGAAACAACGTTAAAAATTGCATTCATAGCCTTGCTATTAAATGAAGCTGCTTCTTTTTGAGAAGTTTCCCACTCACTAACAGGAGTAGTGGGCTTCTCCCATCCGTATTCAACAGAGTTCCACACCCTCTCATCAATGGATTTTAGGAATGCTTTCATCCTTACTTTCCAGTAAGCATAATTATTCCCATCAAAGTGAGGAGGAATAACTAGAGAGTGTCCGTGTTCCATGACAACAGGGGTTAAGGATCAGCTCAGTGATCAAAGGATCAACAACAAAAGAACAACCTGCTCTGATACCACTTGACAGTTTTTAGACCCCTTAAACAATTGATTAAACCTAGGTAATTAGTCAAGTGATTACTTAGTCCAAATTACAAGTCTAGGTTATCACAATATAAAAGATCAAATCATGCAAAGCAGCGGAAAATAAATAACACAAGATATGATCACCCAGGAAACCAAACCGGTAAAAACCTGGGGAGGATTTGACCTAGCTATCCTCAAGGTAAACTTGAATCCACCATCTTGAAAGAATCGAAATTCATACAATAAGACTTATAAGCCCCCACGCTCGACTTCTTATTGCTATCAACCAGTAGAACTTACTGACACGACCACGTGCAAGCTCTGAATCCACGGACTCCTTCTTTCTTGGATTCACCACCAGATACAAGCACACCCGCTTATGTTTTCTTTAAGCTTCAATGGCAGCAACTGAATTGATCATCAAGGCGTAGATAAATCTTCTCCTTGAAAACCCTAAGTTTGTGTAAAGGAAAGTTTCTCTAGATCTCACAAGAGATTTACACAAACCGCAAATATTAGCAACACTAAAACGTGGCTAGGGTTTGCCTTTTATACTTAGGACAAATAAAAAACCCTAAAAACGTTTTAAAACAACTAGGGCTGAGTTGGACGAATCTGCAGAAAAGCATTCTACCTGAGCTTCAATCAATCGAGCCTGTCTTTCGATCGATCGAGCCAGGCCGAAAGGCACAATGCTTCTTGCTTTTACTCGATTCCAACTTTACATAAAATCACGACTTTGAGCTAGACTTAAACACTTCTAAACACATTGTTTTGATCATGGTTTGCCAACAATACACACTAGAATTCTAAATACATAAAATCATAAACTTTAGAACCTAACATATATCACTTTTAAACATTAGTATAACACCAAACCAAAAAAATAAATAAATAATAAAGAACATTGTTGCACGCGCAAAGCGCATGTCATGAGTCTAGTACTATTATAAAAGGATTCTCAATTTAATTTTCAACTTTTTGCATACTGAATTCCCACACACAAATTCTTAAATTCTCTAAAATACCTTTATCATTTACTTAAATAATTTTAAATAAAAAAATTAAAAAAAAAAAACACAATCTTTTTTTTTTAGAAGCCCCTATCATTGGGGATTGTTATTGATTAATAAAATGGAGATCAAAATTGTAAACATCATTCGTGTTTGGAGGAACAGACTCCATCCAAACATCCAAGGGATTTGTAATAGCCCATCTAGCTAGTTTATGAGCTACACAATTACCTTGCCTCTTAATATGCTGAAAAGATACATAACTAAATAAAGAACAAAGAGAAGTAATGTCTTGCAAGATATGCCCAAACACAAATTGAGACATATTGCCATCCTTGATTGAGTTAATAATCACTTTAGAATCACCTTCAACTACCAATCTATGAAATCCCAACTCCATTGCAAACCAGAGAGTTCAGCACGTTGCTAACACTTCAACCATCTCTACCGAAGCAGGTAATGGAATCTGTTGTGTTAAAGCAGCCATAACCAATCTGACATCGTTATGGATTATAATGCCAAGGCTAGCCTTGTTGTCTTCTGTAAAGTAAGCTCCGTCAAAATTAACTTTGAGCAAACCTGTTGGTGGAGGGCGCCATTTCACAGACCTCGATGTGCATGGGATCTTTGTGTGAATAGGATGCAGTTGCTGGTATTCTTGAAGACCTTCGCTAGCCAAGGAGTTGATCTTAGCCAACGGGAAAGTCTCCTCCTTTGCTCGAAGCTTGTTTCTACGCATCCAGACAAGAGAAGTCATCCATGCAAACAGAGCAAAGTGTGATCTGTCCTGCTGGGCAAGCTGAATAACATCTAAAAAATCAGAGACAGCGTTAATTCCATCCACCAAATCAGCAAAAGACACCTGCCAAACCATTGAAAGAAGTGGGCACTTCCATAGAGCATGTAATGTATCTTTAGGTTCCATCTTACACAGCGAGCATGTGGACTCTGTTAACATCTTACAGCGGGTCAAATTGACTCTTGTAGGTAATGAGTCATTCCCAGCACACCACAAGAGCAGTCGAACACGGTTTGGGACCTCTAGCTTCCAAATTCCATTCCAAATGCTCTTCATTGCTCCCATAGAAGATGAACTAGCATCAGCACCGTTCCCACACTCCATCTCCATGAGCAACTTGTATCCAGACTTGACAGAATAAAAGAGTAATATACTTTTCCTAAATTTTAGGTTTTTTTCCTTTATCTTCTCCATTCAGCCTAAAAATTAAAACATTGTTACTATCTTATTTTTAAACATTATTCCACGTTACCTTATCTCTTTCTTTAAAAAACAAAATAAACACGGTTATTTATATATCACTTTTAAACACTATAACACTAATAAAAAAATTATAAAAATAATTATAAAAAAAAAACCCTATAAATAAAAAGAAAATTATCGCACGCGCGAAGCGCATGTGATGAGTTTAGTTTTTTTATAGGAGTTTGGTAAGGGGTGAGAAGTTTGATGTTTGAAGATGGTGGAGTGTAGGGACTACAATTGAGAAGGAGAGGAGATAGTAGGAGAACGATTATTCTTTTTAATTGAAATATTTTAAAATTTAAGTAAGGATCAAGTGACAATAGATATGCTTATCGATATCTTTTATGTGGCATTTGGTACGGGGGAATCTACATTGCTCCTAGCATCCAGATTTCTAAGAATGCGATTCCTTACAATCTGGATGCTTAAGAATGTAGTTATTCCTTTGTTTGATTTCATTGGGAATCTCTTAAGATTCCTAAGAATGTGAGATGATAATATTTGGTTTATTCCTAGAAATCTTAAATGAATTATTTATTTTTCTCATTCAATCGTTAGATTTGAATGTGAACTACCAAATCCTTTTAAAAAAATCTTCCTCTAAATAAATAATGAAAAACAAAATATAAACTATTAATTATGACAAATTTATTAAAACTGTAGCTTAACATTTTAAAATAACAAGTACAATACAAAAATAACTATTTAAATTTTCAAATACTTTATTCTTAATAATAATTTTTTAGGGGTGTCAAATGGGTGGATTTGGGTAGGTTTGGGGTGGGCATAATTGGGTTGGGTATATAAAACCTATTTACCCATTAAAATCCGTTTAACTAATTGCTTCTAACCCAAATCCAACCCAACCCAATTACTTTGGATAAACCCCAACCCACCCAATTATCAAAATTGCTAAAATGCCACTAAAGTGAAAATGACCAAAATACTCTAAAATCTTAAAAAATGACCAAAATATTAAACAAATTTCTTGTACTTTCCCACCCTTTCTCACCTACCAAATAGTTGAAATCTACCAAAAATAAGAAAAATACAGAAAAGCCTTTCACAGATCTGGAACATAGATATGAGATCCATACAAGTTTCTAACTCTAACCACTGTTTGGTTACTGAGAAAACCAAAACAAGATCGTCATATTTTTTATCTTGTTTTCAGAGCTTAAGAATAGAATAAGCCTTTCACGGTCATCACTATTATATTTACATAGAATTAGAATAAGCCTTTCACCGTTGAAAGTGTCAGGGGCGTACAGGAACTGTAGCCTGTGCACAGAGCCACCGACGTCGACGATGGCAGCAAGTCAAGCACAGAGTCGACTCAAGGTGATGGGCGAGTTAGACGCGGAATCGAAGAAGTTCCAATGGTCATACAAGAGGACGGGGAGCTCAGCATCCCTTTCTCGCCCTTTCTCACCTACCAAATAGTTGAAATCTACCAAAAATAAGAAAAATACAGAAAAGCCTTTCGCAGCTCCGAAACATAGATATGAGATCCATACAAGTTTCTAACTCTAACTGTTATTTGGTTACTAAAAAAACCAATACAAGATCATCATATTTTATTTTGTTTTCACAGCTTAAGAATAAAGTAAGCCTTTCACAGTCATCACTATTATATTTACATAGAATCAGAATAAGCCTTTCACTGTTGATAGTGTCAGGGGCGTACAGGAACTGTAGCCTGTGCACGGAGCCACCGATGTTGACAACAACAGTAAGTCAGGCACAGAGTCGACTCAGGGTGATGGGCGAGTTGGACGCGGAATCGAAGAAGTTCCGATGGTCGTACAAGAGGACGAGGAGCTCAAACTTGGGGAAGGAGATGGAGGCGAGGCTAAAAGGGATATCGAGCTCGAGCTGAGAAGGGATGCCGAGTTCAGCGAGTGGGTGCTGATTTGAACCGGTGATGCTGTTCGTGGAGGAGAGCGAGTCGAAAGAGTGGGTGGCTCAGGGTTGGGTTTTTTTTTTTTAATAAATGTGGGAAGGGCTGGGTTGAATTTGAGGATATTGTTTTTGGGTTAAATGGGGTTAAATAGGTTTTTAATTAAAACTCAATAATCACTAGGTCTAATTAGATTGATGTCCATTTAACTCAATTAATAATTGGGTGGGTTTAGGTTTAATTAGAGTGGATAAGTTTGGGTGGGCAAATGGGTTTGGGCTTATTTTGCCACCCCTATAATTTTTAAAAGAGTTTAATCCATTACAAAACAACCTAACAACGTTTAGGTCTATAAGACAAGAGAAAAGATATTGATGATTTGTTTTATATTTTATCTTAATTGCTTAAATGATAAGAAAAAAGGGTTAAAATTGTCAATTTATAAAAAATACAATTTCTTTTAAGCTTGGGAATTTAGATACCCACCAGTTTTAAAGGGAATCCACATTCCTACTGAGAGAGATTTAAAATAGGAATCTAGATTCTCCTGGCATCTGATTCCCTAGCGTGATTTGTAACCAACTATTAGAATCTTTAAATATTCCTAGGAATCCTAAAACATTACCCCGTACCAAACGCCACATTAGGGTATGTTTGTTTGGAGGTGAAATAGGGTAGATGGAAAACTTTGGAGAAAAAATGAGAAGAAAAACTTTTTTGTAGTGTGTTTGTTTAGATAGGGAGGAAGGAAAATAAATGGAGGGACCTAGGTGTTTTCTCCCGGGGCCCACCAAAATATTTTCTCCCCATAATGGGGAGAAAACCAAGTGAGGATGAATTTTTTTTTTTATTGAGAAAAATGCCCATGTACATGCACATGGGCTTCTTCAAGTTGCCTTTATTTTTTTTTTTCTTCTCCCCTAGGCAATATTGTTGCCTCCTTTTTCTTTTCTTTTTTTCTTTTCTTTTGATTTTCTAGGGCCTGGGTGTGATATATATATATATATATATATATTTTTTTTTTTTTTAACTAGATGTGATTTTTTTTTGGGACATGAGTTTTATTTTTTTAATAAATTTCGATGATTTCTCTCTCTCTTTTTTTTTTTTGTGTGGTTATTTGCCACTTTTTTGTTTTAATTTGGCATCGTTCTTTAACAAGGGTATATGAGTAAATTAATTCAAACTCATTTTTTCCATCCTTTTACTTTTCCACTCCTAACCAAACAAAAAAGAGAGAAAATAAAATCTTTTCTATCCTCCCATTTTTCCATCCTTCCACTTTTTTACCTTTCCAACCAGACAGACACTTCAAGTTTTTAGGGACATCTACTACTACAATATGAAAAATTCTTTAAATTTTAATATTTCTTTTATAATAAAAGGATAAAATTATGCCACATCATCAATCCAATACATAAACTCAAAATTATAATTTAAAAAAACAACTCAAATTTTGTAAATATTATTGAATCAAGTAAGGACTCTGACAGCCAAGGAGTCTCAAATTTTTTTTACTAGCTATATTATGTTATACAGTATAATTTTGTAAAAATATTATTAACATGTTCAACATATAAATGAAGTATTTTATAAACTGATACATGTATTATGTAAAGCCTATATCAAGCTTAATAAATGTTCTAATAGTAACAAAAATATTTCATTTTTAATTTTTTACCTACCATTATTAGCAAAGTGTGAAAGGCAAATTGAACTATCAATCTATCATGGCTTAATCTCCTAAGCATAGTGGATTCCCACCTAAAAAATATATATCCTAAGCACAGTGTAACAATGTGAATGCATTTGACAATTTTGTTTATATAGTAATGAGAGAACTACATTATTTTAGTTTATTTTTAAAATATTTTAATTGATTGGATTTTTTTTTTAGAATCAATTGCTTGGAGTTGAGAGTCAAAACAACAAGATTGTGAACTATGAACCACTGATAATAATAATAATAATAAAGGCTTTAAAGAGGTAATTTGACGGGTTGTGAGTTCAAAGACCAAAAATATTAGAGAAGTGTTACGTCCATAATATTTTCATAATAAATTATAGGTGGTTAGTTATTATTGGTTATAATTTGAATCTATCGCTAAAATTACTTTTTAGCCTCACTAATAATAACCTGTAACAACCTGCTACTTAGAATTTGTTGTAAAAATATTGTGAAAATATTGTGAATATAGCATTTCTCAAAATAATATTATATATATACACACACCTTTTGACAATGAGAATATCTAGTCATTTTCCTCTGCTTCCTCCTCTCAAACCCTCCAAAGTTAGTGAAAATCTAGAATTGTATCATTAGAGAGCTTTTCCACTTGGAGCCCAAGTTATCCAAATCCACTCATTAGCTTAGTGTTAGAGACCGGGAACTTGGATGCTCTAAATAAAGAGATTTAGATTCTTTTAAGGGACTCTCTCTTTTTGGGTAAGTGGTGTAAAGTCGCCATTTATTTTTTATACAAAAAAAAAATAAGAAAAACTAAATACAAAATACATATTCAAAATACTTTGAATGCTATTGATTGAATAAAGAATAGCACAATTTTGGTAAATTAAACCTTACAAGGCTTTGGGTCTTAGTTACAATCTATGCAAAAGAATACAAAACTTTGGTCCTAGTTACAATCTACCAAAACTAAAGAAAGACAAAAAACTAATATGCATATCCAAAAATCCTAAGCTTTGGGGCTAAGTTACGGAATGGGAAGGTGTTAGGCACCCATTCCACCGAGACAAAGTCTGGTTTTCTAGACTCTAATGACCAATATACCCTTTTTTGCATAATGTTGAATGATATGCTAAACTCATATGACAAACACTTGACATGAATTAATCTAAATTAAATTTTCCTCGTGAATATGTCCTCTTTTTTAAAAGAAAATTTTGGATTTGTTTTGAGGGTAAAAAGAATAAGACATGGTTTGTAAAAAAAAAAAAAAAAAAAAATCAAATCTGTTTTTGTAAAAGAAAAAAAAATGAAAGATTTTATCAAGAAAAAATCAAATCCGTTTTGTGTAAAGTAAAAAAAGTAATTTTATCAAGAAAAATCAGATTTATTTTTGTGTAAAGTAAAAAAGAGTGATTTTACCAAGAAAAATCATATTTGTTTTGAAAAGTTAAAATAAAAAATTTTAAAAAAAAAATTTGAGAAAGGATCCACATTCATGAGGTAAATTTAATATGCATGCATCACATATTAAGAAAAAGAAAAGACTTCAACCTAATTTTCAATCCCTTCTTTTAAATTTCAAAATCTGCAACTGTGTAACCAAAAATTAGATCTGTATTTAATGAAAATACAGATTTGCTTTGAGTTAAAAAAAATCAGATCTGTATTTAATGAAAATACAGATCAGCTTTGTGAGTTTAAAAAATCAGATCTATATTTAATGAAAATACAGATCAATTTTGAATCTTTAAAAAATTCAGATTTGTATTTAATGAAAATACAGATCAGTTTTGAATTATAAAAAATTAGATATGAAAAATTCAGATCAGTTTTTTGAATTAGGAAAAAAAAATCAGATCTGAATAAATTCATATTAGTTTTGTGTGTTTAAAGAAATCTTTCATAGTTAGCAGATTTTGAGATTTAGGAAAGAAATCACAACAAACAATCATCTAAGAACATGTTAAAGAAAAATTCAAGCAAAACATGGTAATTATATGTCAAGAACAAGAAATAATAAAACATGTTAAACCCATTCATGCATCATCAACCAAAATTAATAGAGAAGAATAGGAAAAAAGAAAAAAGAAAAAAATAATACCTCTTGCATGAGCGTGCTCTTTTAGTGAAAGAGTATTTTAAGATTCAAAGAAATTTATTCAACTCTTTGAATGCTAAAATACTTTACTTACAAAAAAAAAAAGTTCCTAAAGCAAAAGTCTCCAAAACGTCTCTCATGTAAGGGCAATTGAAAAGAAGAGAAGAGCTAGAAAGACCGCCGGGGGGGGGGGGGGGGGGGGGGTGTAGAGGAGGTTGGAATGCTTCGAAAAATTAGCTGAATGATCATATACGAATTGAGGTGCGTCCTTATCTCTAAAAAGTCGAAAAGGGTAAGGTTTATCTCAATCTAGAAGTCCTCGGGCCTAGCCTCGAGTTTGTGTCAGTTGGCACTTGAGAAGTGCCGATTGGCACTTGGGGAGTGCCGATCGGCACTTTTTATGTGTTGATTGACACTCCAAGAGTGCCGAATAGCCCTCTGGGGTGCTGAACCCGCATTTGAGTTTTGGTCTATTTTGGACTCATTTTTTGAGGATTTTTGAGTTGGGAATTGTACTTAGACACGTTTTTAATCCGTATTCTAAAAATTAATCTCTTTTTCTGGATATTCAAGTCTTTAAAGTGATAATTATCTTGTAGATAAATATTCCAAAAAGTCTTGATTATCCACAATTCCTTTGTTATTTGATTATCCACTTTATTTCCATGCAAGCAAGTCTATTTTTGACACTAACTAACAACCAATCATAAAATTATTTAATTAATTTTAATTGTCTAGCCAATCAGAATTAATTTAAATTACTCATACGTGATCGGTTCCAACCAATCACATGCTTGATCATGTGATATCTTTCAATTTGACAGTCCGATTTGGAAATCAGACATACCGCCATGACCGTTAGAACCTCAAGATCATTTTTATGATATGCAATGAATGAATTAATGCATGTAATGCAACTCTAAATATTGGGTATATGAATGGTCATTCTAGTCATCTTCTAAGATTAAATTATGGGTACAAAATCGAGTGTCTACACTTAGCTTTACTGACCATTAATCTAAAACAAAAATAACACAAAAAAAGGGATTCCCAAAATCGAAGAAGAAAATCCTCTCCTTTTTCCTCGTTTTCTTTGTAACAATGAAAAATTATCATAGCAATTTCAAATTTTAGACATCAGTGAAAGTCTAGAGATAGAAGATGATTCACAGAATCCTATTCCAATGGTAAAGATCAAAACAATGTCGTAGGAATTTGTTATTTCTATGCAAGTTTAGTAATATTTTGGTAAGTTTTTAGGTTTAGGAGTATTTTGGCATAATGCAATTAATGCCAATGTCGTAGGGTATTTTGTTGTAGGATATTTAAACGTTGACGTTTTAGCATAGAAGTAGCAAAATCACTTAAAGGAGGAAACGCTGACGTTTTGATCTTTCCGTAATGCCCTGGATTAATTACTGGGATCCTAGGGACAGTTAGTTAGATAATTAAGTCCGTTAGGGACTATTGTAACAAACTTATTTCCCACTCTTTCTCTCTCTGCTAAGCTAAAATGTAAAAGAGAGAGTAATTGTAAAGATTTAAATTTGCCATATGCAATAATAGAATTTCCATTTTTCTTTAGAAAACTTTTCAATCATTGATAGTAAGACAACTCGTCGAACGAAAATCTATTAATATTTTTCGAATTTGTTCCATTTCCCTTTTCTAATTTCCCTACAACACATAGAAAACTCTCTAAAATAATAGAATCTTTTACATCATTTAAATTTGTTTTTTGACCATTATTATTCTAGAGTTATGCTACTGGATTGACAACGTGACATGCTCTTAAAATTTTATTATAAAAGAATGTTATGATTTAAAAAAAAAATAATAATTTGGAGGAGAGAGAGAGAGAGAGAGAGAGAGAGTTGAAGTTCTGAAATTTCTCTAATGATTTCATTTCCATGCTAGTAATCAATTCTTCATGCCTTTAATTGTAATATAGTGATGGGCTCATAACTTGGCCCATTAGACGTTTAATTGTAAAAGAGAGGGTCTATTCCACGCTCTTCTTCCAAACATAGTCCAAGTAGCATGCGGTAGAGATGGCCAACACAAAAATTTTCATAAAATATTTCACAAATGTTAAGGTCTTAAGTTTTTAATGAAAAACAGAGTCCAAGTAGCATACTATTGTGAAAATTTTGTGTCCATAACATTACTCTATAATCACCAATCAGGCCATCACCACTATAAAATAGCCACCTAGCCAAGCCACAGAGCTAATGAAGCCTTATCTATATTGGCTTCTTTTTCTTGGGAACTAATTTCAAAATTGAGAAATGTGACGCATAACATAAAGTGTAGAAAAAATGGGTTAGTATTTGTTGTAGATAAAAGCCAAGAAATTCTTTAAATCCACAAATATAAACTCTCCAATCTATTAAAATAAAGAAAATCTCAAAATCAACATCGGAATCAAAGTCATTTCAAAGCATATTATGTAGTATGTACATAATTTGTGTTACGACCCTGCAAGCATTGAAGTATCTGTAGTACGATTATATTTTAGTATAAGATTCGGCTGTCCCTGCAAGCATTCCTGGTTTGACCATATACATACATTTCTAGATAATACTATTTTTTCATAAATGAAGACTACAAAATCATTGAGAATAAGAAAGAAAGAAAATTAATGTTAATATCAGGTATCAAGAAAAAGAAAAATGAGTGAAGTAGGAAATATGAGATGGTCAAGCAAGTAATATGGTTACTTTCTACAAGAACAAAAAATTTCAATCACAATACAGATAATACATCTGGGGCTTTTATCACTGTTGTATTACTAGAGACATCTGCATTCAAGGCAAAGTAGGTGCAGATAGATGACAAGCAGCCCCAAAATAGAAAGCGAGGGATTGGATTCTTTATCATCAGCAGGATGCCACATTACATCCCACCTTCTTTTTAGTATTATCAGAAGCTACTGCTACAATTAACCAAACAAAACAAACTACTTATAAAACTTGCCATGTTATTTTAGCATAGAAAAAATTTGGATATCAATTTATCACTAGATTTCAGGACAAATCCCTTTTCTGTTTATGGGTAAGTAAAATCATAGACCACAAAAGTAACAATAACCATGGCTAAGTACTCGAGTCTGTAACTGCTTATTGTTATTATTTTTTTTTTTAAAAAAACACCCAAACTTATCTGCAGAAATCATTGAAACCAAGATGTAATCTATCAACAATAACCATGGCTAAGTACTCGAGTCTGAAACTGCTTATTGTTATCATTATTATTTTTTAGAAAAACACCCAAACTTATCTGCAGAAATCCTTGAAACCAAGATGCAATCTATTGAAGCACACCTATTGGATAAGGATAAGGACGCTAATTTAAATAAAACAGATAACTTTAACTCAAATCAATTCAAGATTAGCTAAAAAATAGGAACTCTCTTATGCCATTTATTCATTTTTATATCTTTCAAATATCTTATCTCTTATCTCCTGTAACATGTAAACAGATCTAATTGTATAAATGAAGGTCAGTCCCAAAGTTTTTGGTGTGGGAGCACATATTGCAAATGTTACAACACTTTATTGTTAGTTTATTATGTTCTGATATGTTCAACAGTTTGGCCAAGAGAGAGAAGAAAAAGTCACGTCTTCTTCATCTTTAAGCAGAACCCACTTGTAATATGGGCAATCTTCTTTATTTTTTACGAGTGGACTCAAATCTTGTATACAAATTCATTTTTCTATTAATGATCATGGGATTGAACAACAGAACAACCTAGTTTTAAACAATTTGATAGAGAGATAAAGAACCCAGAAACCCAGAACCTAAACCTAAACCCAGATAGTAGTGAGGAAAATAGCGAATCATCCAAAACTACCAAATCATCAACTCGTAGAATAAACCAATAAATTCAAACATGATGAAAAGCCCATAAAATCAAATTTTGGGTACCGATTTTCATGGTTGAGTTGATGTTCTCAATCTCCATTCTTCCTCACAGGTAGTTGAGCAAACTCTGATTGAAAGTCACGGTTAAGGGGTTTTGTGAGAGAGCTGTGTTGATTTTGTGAGAGAAGGGCTGCTTCCGGTTGTTATCTGATGAGAAGTGAGAGAGAGCAAAGAAATAGACAAAAGAGAAAGGGAAATAGAAAAAGAAGAGAGAGAAAGAGATAATATTTTAATCCAACCGGCATTTTTCAAGGCGAAATTACACGAGCCTGAAGTTTGACCACTGAGTGTTATTGGTCAATAAGCGCTAATGATCCCTCTAATTTAAAAAATGAGCGCAATTAATCTTTCTATTAATAACTATTAGTTTTAATGCTTACATGTCTAACTAATATCTATTAGTTTTAATGCTTATGTGTCTAACGTAATTATGATAGGGCAAATTTTAAGTGACTTGACATTAAATTTAATATTAAAATAAAAAAGCAAATCTAACTCATTAAAAAACCTATCCAATCATTAACGGTGAACCTAACCCATTTCAGGTGACCTGAAAACCCATCCATCCTAGCAGCACCACCAAGTTGTGGTGTCGGGGACGGAGCCATGCTTTGGCTTGGGGGCCGTTGAATTTGGAAAAAAATAGTATATATATATATATATATAGGTACTAATTTAGCATTTTTTTCAACAAAATTACAATTAGGCTCCCTTAAAAATAGCAAGCTCCAAAAAAATAAGCCCAATAATAAAATCACCAGCAGCAAAGTTACAAAAATAATTAAGCCCAATCTACCAATTTTACTAAAATAAAAAAAGCCCAACCCTTTAAAATTTTTGAAACAAAACTAATCTACAAATTTAAAGTTTCGATCCTTCCATCAAATTCCCAAAGGAAAAAATAAAATAAAAACCCCTTACTCAGAGAGAGTGAGAGACACTGAACTGAAAAGAAAGGCAAAGAGGTAGAGTCGTTACAACACAACACAATAGCAGATTGAGCATACATATACGTGCATAATTGATGTTTTGAAGGACACTTGTGAGAGAGAGAGAGAGAGAGGGGGGGGGGGGGGGGTGTTTACAGTGGATGAAATAAAGAAAAATGAAGAAGATGAAACAAAGAAAGAGAAAAAAGCTGAAGAAGTAGAGAGGAGAAATAAAAATGATTAATTGTGTGGATATGGAAGAGGTAGAGAAAAAGAAATGTCTAGAAGATAAGGAATGGTTGGAGGAGAATAAATAAGATGAAAACAAAAACAAAAGCCTGGCTTGTAGGTGGGTCAGTGGGTGGGAAACGAAAAACTGAAGTACAGATAATATAATCCTAGTTGAAATATAATGTATTTTTATATAACTATATATTAGGTTAATATATTGATATTATATTTTTTTGAGAAACAATATATTGATATTATATAATGTGCAATATATATATATATATATATATATATATTAAAGTAATGGTAATTCTAAAACGGGCATATGGGTAGGTATTAATTGGTATAGAAATATTTTGTTTCTTTAGTCAAATTGATTGCCTTGATTTATTAATGCTAATTGGAGTTTCATAATATTCAATTCAAAAAAAAAAAAAATTAGAGTTTCATAATTTTTTATTTTTATTTTTTATTTTACTTTAGCCCCCCTTAACTCAGAATCTTGGCTTTGTCCTTGTGTGTTGTTATGATACGTGCCTTTTAAATTTTTGTGGGCCACGATGAATGGCACGTCTGAGTTGCCCAGAGTCTAAGACACCAGCAATAGAGCCAAAGCAACCCAAATCAAGGTTGACTGAGCCATAGTTTTTGCTTTGGTTTTGACGATGTTGTGGAGTTTCTGCGAAGAGATGATGGGAAATGAACTGCATTGGTTAGGGAGAGTATAGTAAAGTTAAGTTTGTATAGCTAATTAGGTCTCATTCCATAATTGGCATCGAGTGTGAAAGATCCACTTAAAACTGTTGAATTTTTTAATTGAAAATTAACTTGTAATGTCATCAGGTTCCAATATTCTAGTGATGAGAGGAATGGATCGCGAGGGAGTGGTGGTGCCAGAGGTGAACAACAGCGCTGTTATTTATCTCTCTCTCTCTTTCTCCCTCTCTAGATCAGTACAATGTGATTTCAAATTGGGAATACCCAATTTGAAACGGATCACCTAAAATGGGTTAGATTCTAATGGTTGGATTGATTTTTTAGTGAGTCACATTTTGTGTTTTTATTTTTTAATATTAAATTTAATGTCATGTCACTTAAAATTTTCCATATCATAATTCTGTTAGACACATAAGCATTAAAACTAACCGCTATTAATAGAAGGATTAATTGTGCTCATTTTTTAAACTAGAGGGATTATTAGTGCTCATTTTAAACTTGAGAGACCAATAGGCAAACTTCAGGAACCAATAGTGTAGTTTCACCTATTTTTTAAGGCAAAACTACACTATTGGTCATTGAAGTTTTCCCTGTAAACGCAATTAATCTCTTAAGTTTCAAGTGAGCACTATCAATCTCTGAGGTTTCAAAAAGCTCTATTGATCCCTGCATTAACTTTAATTAGTTTTCTTGTCTATATGTCTAATGCAAGACTGATGTGTCAATTTTTAAAGTGATGTGGCAACTTTTTTATTATTAAAAAATTACATATTAACACCAACTCACAATTTGACTTGTCAAACACTTTTAACTTTTATCAAATTAACTCCCCAAACAATCCAAATCCCTTCAGCCATCGCCGATGCCATACGAAAAAACAAGTACCAATCTAAAGACTACTGCAAATACCATTGAAAAATCTAAATCTTCTTGAACCCATCGCAATTGACAAGTAAATTACCAAAATTGAAAATTTTATATATGTCCTTTTTTAAAAATTAATCAATAGATTAAGTTTTGAACACCTAAAGTATCCTTATTCATTTGGCACGCAGCTTAGACAGCTGCCAAGAAAACCAAAAACCCAGCGAAACTCCACCTACACAATCTTGGGCAATTCTCATATCCTTGTTAAGATCAAAGGCCTATAGTCCCAAATGACTCTAGAGGCATCCAAGTTCGACTAGGGAACTCTCATTTCTCATGAAGGCAACTTGGCTTGTGAAAAGCTAAGAACAATAGCCCCATCATGGTTTCTAATTTTGATTTTAATGGCTCTAACTCTACAAATTTTGACAAATCAACTGGTTCAAAAGATTAGGATTTCGTGATGATATTTGCAGTAGTGTGGTATTTGGTTTTGGTATGGATGCCAGCGGAAGATTGTGGTTGAGGGGACTTGGGTTGTTTTGGGATTAGAAGAAGTTTAATCGTTTGACAACTTAAATCGTGATGAGTAAATAATTTTTTTAATTTTTCATTAAAAAAATTTGCCACATCATTAAAAGAATGTCTAGTCACTAATTTGTTAATCATATAAGCAATATCACTAACTGTAATCAATAACACTCACTTAAAACTTAAGGAACCAATTGCACTCATAGGATTAACTTCAGATACCAATAATGCAGTTTCGTCTTTTTTTAATAGCGAAAAAGGTTAGGAGTTGCTACAATGCTCTCTAGGTCAAGAGAGCTACTGTAAAAAGTCTTAAAAAAAAAAAAAAAAAAAGAGATAGAGAGGTTGTTGGAGCTTGATTTTTGTGTGTTTGCTCTCCAAATATGGCTTAAGAGAGGCTATTGGAGATGCTTTTAGATCCATAACCTATTTCTCTTTTACAGTTTTACCCCTCTTCGCTTTTTCCTTATATTATCCGTGTGTGCCACTTTAATGCTTTCTAGTGTTCCACACATGAAGATCTCTTTTATCTCTATCCTCCCACTTGAACAATGGATGTGTAAATAATTGCTTCTTTTCAAAATTTTGTCTGTTATGAGTTAAAGTCCACCACCTATCAAGAGAGGTAGTCAAATTTGACAATTCATTTTTCACCATCTAGTAGACAGTGGACAAATGTATATATTATCAGTGCCTACTCTTTAATATGCTTTTAAAATAATTTTTAACAATTATATAAAAGAAAATAAAATTTTTGTAAACTTTGAATATATATATATATATATATATATATATTCCCACCGTATCTATGTCCTAAATTTTATTTTTTTAAAATTCGTGTCATCGTTTCACACCCATCCATGCCCTGTCTGTACTTTCTAGTTGATTTATAACCAATTCCATGTTTTGCTTTAATTTCTCACCAATTCAAAAGACTCATTAATTTACTGCATACTTCTTATCAATATCTCCTATTACACAACATCTCATTCCATTTCTCCTAAGTAGATGGGTACCGTATATGGAAACAAATGGTCTTTGAATTCTATGATGTGGTTAACTTTTGCGTTGGTGTTTTCCTTGTGGACGTTTACTGTAATACCAATTGTAGAGAGGGAAAATTTATGACCTATCACAAATTGACACATTATACTACCATGTCCATAAAGTACATCTAATTACAAAGTGCTATGTACTACTATTGAGTTCTACTATCACTATTCAGAAACCAAAAGAAATTTGCCAAGTGTCATGAAGCAAAAACATAAAAAAGAAAAAAGAAAAAAAAAAAGAAGCATGCGTGAGCCAATCACACATTGACACATGTTAGCAATGACAAAAGCAATCCAATTGAGTGCTGACACGTGTCATCTTGAAAATTAAGGCATTTTGGCCAATTAAATAATGCCATGTGTCTTGGAGAAAAAGTCTTCAAGCTTCTCCATTCAGGTTGTGACAAGTGTCACCAATTAGATTCTATCATGTGTCTCTCAACCACCCCCAAACTCCTATAAATAGAAGCCTTATGCATTTCTAGACATCAAGATGTCAAGAAAGACATTGACACCACAAGCAAAATCAAGAAGAATTAGAAGTACAAAACCTTGTAACCCAACTGATTGACACCTTCTAGTGTTTCTAAGATATTCAAGGTTCAAATCTCTCATCTCTATTGTAATTATCAAATTATTTGGAAAAATAAAAAGCATGCGTGGGGATGTATGTCTGCGAGTGTATGACATTATATATGTTATCATAAATTTCACATTTTCGCAAGTAAAATTTTTGCTCCTTCTCACATGAATAAAAAATGTCACCGTAAACTTAATTAATGGAACCCATAATTCATGTATGATGAGGGAGTACCTCACTTGGAGTAATGGATATCGTCCTTAATCTCTCAAATTAATAATTTTACAACATTTCCAAATAAAATTATAGTTCCAAATCAACTTATAGAGCTAGGGGCAACAAAATGGGCTAAATTCATTCACAATAAAAAGGGAAAATTATATTTTACCACCTTAAACTATACCCCTGATTAAACTTTGTACCCTAAACTTTTTGAATGCACGTTTTACACTTTAAATTATAACCCTTGTTACACTTTGCACCTTGACATTAAGTTTGTCGTGCTTGGATGGAAAATTATGACATCTCATGAAAAGACTCAATTGTGCCTCTTCTCAATCCCTTAAAAACAAAAGAGAAACTACACTTTATCATCCTAAACTATATTCTCGATTACACTTTGCACCCTAAACATTGAATTTCTATCCAAGTTAATAGCAAACATGATGTTGAGGTGTAAAGTATAACAATGGTCATAGTTTAAGGTGCAAAGTGTAATATGGGGTATAGTTTAGAGTGATAAAATGTAATTTCTCCCAATAAAAATGATGTCTTCGCAACAGAATGAAGCAAATTGCTTCATTTGGCATTGTTGGGAAAGGGAAATTTGAACACTATATGTCTTCATTTGATATATCAAAAAATGTCAACTAATTGAGCTACAAAGCTCAGCGGCACACACGCGTACGCGCACACACACACTTATATAGAGCCGGTGGATTAGTCACTTTAATGCATTTTACATACGTATTACATGATTGATGGTACCAACGTATCAACAGTAATGTATTTTGCATAATTAAGAAAAAAAGATTATGTTTTGCATATAAAGATTATAATGATAAATTCATTCAGCATAAAAATTATCCATCATTGTATCTAATATACATGTCCATCGGGTGCAATGTAAGTATATTATAATACATCACTTGAACTTAGCTAAAAAGGAGTGAGAAACATGAAATAAGTATATGAGAAGTTCTAAAATACAAATGTTTTATTATGTAATTTTTCATATTTGCATAGATGGAACTACTTACCGCAAACCTTTTTTTTAGTATAACTACCTAGCCAGGGTAGCAATATCTGATTGAAGCTCCATAGAGGACACTATGAATGGAGTGCTTGAAGTTGTCTCATTGGCCTCAATTCCCAGTGTTTGGCTTCTTCCATGAGCTATCTCCAGATCCAAACATTCCTTTAATTCTACCAATACTTGACTTATGTCTGGCCTTTGGATTGCAGGTGATGGTATGCATGACATAGCTATCTCCACAGCTTTCCAGGCAGAATTGGTGTAGAATTCTCCTTGTAACCTTGGATCAACTATGCTTCCAATATCCCCTCTTTTAATTATAGGATGAACCCAATCAAGTATGTGAGTGTTTTTTTCATGCCCTCTCATTATTGCTGGGCGACCAGTGATTAGTTCAAATAAAATGATACCAAAGCTATAAACATCACTTTTTTTGTTTAAGTTTCCAGATGTTTGAGATCTGTATGTAAAAAACAAGTGGCTTTTGTTGTGGTTAAAGATAGAATAATCAAATAAAGCAAGTACTTCATATACAAAGATGTTGATAAGCTATGAAACGAAATAACTAGTTGAACTAAAAAAGTTTTTAAAGAAGTACTTGGAGAATCTAACGATATTGACTACCAACTAAGGGGACTTGTGGGTTCCAATTAACTCAGCTGGTAAATTCTCTAATGGTTAAATAAGAAATCTAGAGTTTAATCCTCGTCTACACCAAAAACTGATTGGTGTCTTGGTTTGATGATAAAGAGTTATTATTAGAAGTGGAAGCCAAATGTTGAAACTCTCTAAAAAAAAAGACTAAGGGGACTTGGTGGTTAAATAAGGATGTTCAAACAGCAGAGAGAGAGAGAGAAGCCTATGTAATTGTAGTCACAATATTGCTTATATAAATTATAAAAAGGGGAATAAGGGAGCTAAAATTGTGGCATAAGATGCTAGAATTAAGGCTTTCAATGAATTATATAGTAAGTTGGAGATGAAAGATGGATACATAATAGCATCTTTAAAATTTACTTGAATTGTACCAAGTGTATAAAGATGAAGATCAAAGAGAGTTAATAAAGGAAGGGGAAATTAAAGAGAAATGAAAAAGTTATTTTCATAACCTTTTTAAATGGAAACCATAAAAAAAATTAAATAGATTGTGTAAATTAATGGAGGATAAAAACTACAAGTTTGTTTGACTAATTCTGATGGACAAGGTAAATAATGCATAGAGGAGGATAAAAACATGAAAAACATGCAATATAGTTTTATTAGATGAAACTAGACGTGTAGTCAATGCCAAGTTGGAAATTTGGAAGAATGGTTTGGACTCTAAAAGAGGTTAAGAAGAAATAAAACATAGTAAATGGAGTGTAAGTTTTGTAAAAAAAAATAAAGATGAAGAGGTTGTAAAATTTGATGGTCTAGAAATACCAAAAAATGAATATTTTTGATATATTGGATCAACAATTAATAATGATTGGAATCAAAGAAGATATAAATCATAGAATAAGAGCATGGTGGAGAAACTGGAAAGTGCATAAGAAATATTGCATGGTTGTAGAATGCCTATTAAGTTAAAGAGAAAATATTTATAACCACTACAAGACCAACTATATGGTTTTGAATGTGCCTTCAAAAGCAACATGTTCATAAAATGAATATTGTTGAAATGAGAATTTTAAAGTAAATAAGTGAAAATCCAACATAATTTTTTTATATAAAATGAAGAAATTTGTTTGAAGATGGAGTGGCTCCTATTAATTAAAAGATGAGGTAAAGTTACTTGAGTTGGTTCAGTTATGTTTGTGGAAAAGCAATTAATGCGCCAACATATAGTGATTTGATTCAAACAAAGAGAATACAAAGAGAGAAGAAAACTTAAAATAACTTTGATACTTGTTAAAAATAGTAAACAATGACATGTTAAGTAAGGAGTTGACAAATTGATTTTGGATAAGAAAGAACAAAAAGTAAGAATACAGATGATTGACTCTAATTAGTTACAAATTCATAATCAATCCAAATATTCTGGGATTAAGTGTTAAAAGAGTATAATATTTCTTTTCAAATAGATCTTTTGAAAAGTTTAGACTTTATTATTATTTTTTAAATTTGACGAAAATCCTAATTGCTAGGAGTGTTTATTACTAATAATTAGGGGAAACATTGCTCAATTTTGAGTTTAGGAAGAAATTACAACTACAACAAAGTTAAGAGAGAAAAGTATAGTTAACCCTATTTTTTTTTCTTTCCTATTTTTTGCATTAAGGGTAAAAGATATTGAAGCAGTGGCAAATTTCAATATAATAAGGCTTATTGTGTTGTTTATTAGAAACTATGTACACAATGCCTAAATATATTCTAATTAATTGTGCTAAAAGTACATAAAATTCATTAAGTCTTGAAACTTACTCAGGATCAAGATACCCAAGAGTACCAGCAGGATTGGTGGAGACATGAGAGTCGTTTTCAGTTGCAAAAGCCCTAGACAACCCAAAATCAGCTATCTTTGCTTCCATGTTTTCATTTAATAAGATGTTGGATGTCTTCAAATCTCTATGAATTATAGGCGGCTTGCAACCATTATGTAGATACTCCAACCCTACAACTTCAGTAGTGAGCAATTTCTATGCAAACAAAGAAGGGTTTGGTTAATGGGTGCCCTTAAGGCATTTGTTGATGGACCTTTTTATGAAAGTTTTAATATCAATTTCATGGGAATATAAAAAGTTGTCAAAAGCACAATTGTTTTTTCTTTTCCCATAAGGCACCCATTAACTTTTCCTAACAAAGAAACAAATATTGAAAAGGAATAATGATGTGATTGATCTATTTCTAACCATGTGCTGCATCCATCGCAATCTGAAGTCTCTGATTCCAATTCAAGACATTTGTATTGGTCACTGCGGCCAAAATGTATAAATTATCTCTTTGGTAGAGGTTGTTATAGAAGACAACCCGGTTTTGCGATCACACTAGAATATAATTATAATTATAAAATTATCAAAAAACACATATTTTATTATTCTTTTTCAACCTTTCGCTTTTAGTAATATTAACAACATAACATTTTTTTTCATAGCCTTATTTCTCACAGTTAGCTTGGCTTGTTGTGATTGGAATAAAATAACTTTTACCTAGGCCATTATCAACACCACATTTAATTTATACACCAATACTGGCATTATATATATATATACACACACACATATATACACAAACATATATATATATATATATAAAAGAAAAATATTGTGTCCTTAGGCTTATTTTCACTTTTATTACATTATTTATTCCTCATCCCACTCCCTCTTTTCTTTATTCCATCAATTAGTCTTACGTCTCAAATCAAATCAAGGAATCACAGAAGGATCTTCTAGTCCTTTGATGAATTTCAATCTTTTCAAACTTCTCCCCTGCAAAAAGAGGGGAAATTGCGCTTCTCACTAAAATATGGTGTAGTTGTAGTGACTCCTATACATAAAAAATGAGGGAAATTACACTTTACCACCCTAAACTATACCCTATATTACACTTTGCACCCTAAAATTTTTGAATGCACATTTTGCATTCTAAACTATGACTTTGTTACATTTTTCACCCTGACCTTAAGTTTGCTGTTAACTTGGATGGAAATATAAAGTTTATGGTGCAAAGTGTAATCAAGAGTATAGTTTAGAGCAGTAAAGTGTAATTCTTATTTGTTTTTAATGGATTGAGAAGAGAGGCAATTGAGTCATTTCACATGATGTCATACTTTTTCATCCAAGTAATAAGGTTAATAGTTTAAGGTGCAAAATGTGCATTCGAAAAGTTTAGGGTGCAAAGTGTAATCTGGGGTATAGTTTAGGGTGATAAAGTATAATTTTGCCTTTAAAAATGAGTTGCGTCATACTTTAACAATTGGTATTAAGAACTATTCCCCCCTTCTATTAGGATTCCTGTCAAATTCATGGTAAAATTTCTTCTCGTTAAGGTGTTTTTTTTTTTTTTAATGGAAAATTCAAATTTCTGTTTGTCACATTTTTTTGAGAAAATTCACTTTTGCATTGAATTTGACAAATCCTAAAGTGCTTATTACTTACAAACAACTAGAGGGGAACATTGCAATTGCGCCATATTAACTATAATTAACCGCCTCCACTCCCAAAAGAATAGTAATAATAAAAAAAATAAAATAAAATTAAAAAAAGAAAAGAAAAGAAAAAGAATTAGGTTTTAACATTGGTGCATTGCAAAAAAAAGATTTTTATTTTTATTTTTTCTCATTTGCTTACAACTAGGTGATTTATACTCAAATTCTCCATCACGGGAGAACAGGGGATTGTCATTGCACCACAATACTCTTGACCACCAAAGACAAGACTTTAATAGATTTTTATTGGGTGTTGTCATTGTCTTTCAAATTATGAGCAAGCAATGTCTAATGTGGAGTGTGGACACTACCTGCAGGGTTTAGCTAGATATACTTTATTGGTGGACACCGTCAATGAACTTGAAATGTGGAAGTCTTTCCCTAGACTAATATGCTTTATTAAAATTTAAGTATAGTATTTTAGATGCAATATATTAAGTTTTCAATTGAATTCAAATATTTGGTTGTATTGTATTTTATTGGTCAATGCAACCATGTATTTAACTTTAATGGAATAATTTAATGTAATGCACCTAAGGTGTTGTATTTAAATTTTACAATATACTTTTTTTCCAATTGAATTCAAATATTTGGTTATATTTTACTTTATTGGACACTGCAACCCAGGGAGTTAATACCGTACCGGATGCTGTATCGGTTTAGCCCGCGGTACGATATATTTCGGATACCGGTCAATACCGGTATATCGTTTCAGGTTTGCTGCTATTTTTTATATTTATAAATAAATAAATATAAATAAATAAATATAAATAAATATATATATATATATATTTATATTTATATGTATGTATGTATGTATGTATGTGTGTGTGTGTATATATTTTAATAAATATAAAAGTTTTCCATAAAACATTTCCTCAATTCAGAACTAATTATTTATGGTTTTAGACTTTAGTATCAATTAAAAGAAAAAAGAAAAAAAAACACAATATAAAAAATAGAAAGGTTAAAAGTTACTATTGCATACTATGAAAACAAATAATACTAATAAGTTAGTACAAATAAGTTACCATTCTGCCCTAACAAAAATTCAAAAATTACAAAACTTAAAAAAAAAAAAAAAAAAAATTTCTTGTACCAGTCGGTACTAGCAGGTATTGCCTAAAATTGGCCAGTATGATTGGTACATGGCCGGTACGGTTGGTATTTAAATCGGTATGAAAAATTGATGTTTTGATATCGATACAGTTGGTACTGGTACAGTATTGACTACCTTGTTGCAACCATGTATTTAACTCTGATGGAAGAATTTAATGTAATGCACCTAAGATATTGTACTTAAGTTTTACCATATACTTTTTAATTTGATAAGTTAACATACATTGAGTAATAAATGAATTACCTCAAATACAATGGCACTATTTATACCTGATAAACCTTGTTGTAGGTTGCCATTGGCCATGTACTCATAAATGAGTGCTTTGTTTTCACCCTCATCACAGTACCCAACGAGAGAGACCAAGTTTTTGTGGTGAACTATCATTAAGAGTTGTGCCTGCATTTATAAATAGTTCTCCATTTTAGCTTAATGAAAATATTGTATTTGCATATTTTATGCTATCATACTTCTAATACAAGATGAAATTTCGCATAATTATAAAGAGAATCTTGCACTCTTATATATATCTAACCTCTGCTCGAAATTCCTTATAGCCTTGCTTTGATGATGCAGAAAGCAACTTAACAGCAACTTGAGTTTCATCTTTCAGAATGCCCAGGTATACTTTTCCAAATCCTCCTTCTCCAATAATGGTCTTAAAGTTATCAGTTATTCGCACAACCTCAGAGTAGTTATATTGTCGATTCTTTATTTTGAAGTTGGATCTTGAAGCTCTCTCTATAGTAAGGGAAATCACATCATATGTAACACCTCCCAAAAAAAGGAATTTTTGCATGGTTTTAAAAAACAGACTATTTAAATTTTTGAATTAAATTTTTGAACATTTTTATACCATTAGGCCATGCATGGTCTAACAATTATTGATCACTTTTTAATATAAAATTGAAAGGTCCATGTGTGAAATTTTCATACCCAATCACATGGGCGAGGTGATCTATGGTTTTTCTAGTTTTAATTCAAAAGGATTTTCTCTTAAATTGGGGTTCTAGTACATTGTCCTTTTCAAAATACATATCACCCATGTAAAATTGGCAATTATTATTGACTTATCGCATGTTTAGGATAATATCATACATACTCCTAGTCTCCTACTAGTTAGGAGTAGATAAAATAATAAAATTGTGGATTTTTGGGTTAGTGATAATATCACTTGATTAGGGTTGTGTAATGTTTTGGTGCATGTCATCCTGGTCTCTAATAAGATATGTTGGGGAGAGAGAACTTTTGAGAAACTCAGTTTAGTAGTTAAAATATCATTGCTCAATTATATTATATTAATCACTTACTTTTATCATTAATATTCAATATGAGATTTCATTCACGCTTGTATACCTAACAAGTGTTCTTTGGACACTAAGCTGGTGTTATATTTTTTCAATGATTTTTTTGTTTCTGTAAGTTAGGAGGTTTTGGTTTATCCTAGAAAAAAAATTATTATATTGGGCTTCAGGGTCTTTAATAAACAATCTCAACTAGGGACGAAGCTGTATATGGGCTTGGGGGGCAATGACCCCCCCCTCCAAAAAAAATTTAATAGGTACTAATTTTAGCAAATTTGTTCAATAAAATTACATTTTGTCCACTTAACAATGCCATCAATTTTTTTAAGAGTAATATTATGACCACAAACTTTTCTACAACATTTTTATACATTGTTAAGGTAGCAAATTCTTATTGGTTTACACACTTGCATAACTTTTTGCTTACCAATAATCACTCATCACATTAGCAATTTGTAAAAATTTTGTAGTTTTAATATTTTCTACCTTTTAGACTATAAAAAAAATAATAGATTAAATCTAAAACAAAATATACAAGTTCAAAAAAATTAGGCCAACAACAAAAATTACCAATAATAAAGCTAAAAAAAATTAAGCCCAATCAACCTATTTTACCTAAAACAAACAACTTAGCTCTTTAAAAAGTTTTAAATAAAAATCCTTAGTGGTTAAGCAATAGAGTCAGAGGTCGGAGCCGCTACACACAGTGAGCAGCAGAGCCACTCCCCCTAACTCCAACTCCTGTTTTTGTCCTTGATCTCAACACTATGTGATGTAATAAATATAGAACCAACCATGGAGAGTGGTGTTTAATTTAGTGGTCATTGGGCATACTCCCAAATGGTATGGGAGGTAGATGTCCCAATTTTGAATCTCGCAATGGGGAGTGTTTGGGAAAAACCTCACACCCCTAGCTCAATACTCACTTGTGACGATGAGATAACAACTATGACTCACTAATTCCGATGCTTGCCGGCCCAAACCCATCTAGTAGAATTTTTTTAAGGTAATGCCCAAATAGAGAATTCAATCTATTTCCTATCCTTTATATTTTATCCAAAGAAAAATATATATAGAACCAAACAAAAGAAAGACATACCTCGTCTTTTTCTTTTATAGATAGCCAGGGCACAAAAAATCAACAGCAAAAGGACCAAAACTACCATCGACGTTGCAACAAGTGCAACAATAAGCTCCCTTTTCGGTTTCTTCTTCTCCTTCGTACATGGAACTGAGAGACAAAGATCTGGCTTTTCGCCAAAACTTGCATATTCGAAACATGCCATAGTAATTATATTTTTGAAAGATCAGTGATACTTTCATATATTGAATTAAATTGGAAATATAAATGAAATTGGATTTGTGAAACAAATAAACATAGAACCTCTGTAGTGTTTTTGCATGGAAAAAAAAAAAATTTGGGGGTCGGGGGGCCGGGGGTGGGGGGGGGACAGGACAACTTGAAATTAGAATTAAAAAGTAAAGAAAAATGAAATAATATAAGTAGGATGAAAAACTAACCTGAAGACCAATGATCCATCCCTAGACTTTTGTATAAGATCCTCTGGAATTGAACCATTGAGCTGGTTTCCACTTAAATTACTGCAAATATATAGTAAAATAAAATTTCATTTCCTACCCCTAAATTGAATTTTATAATATCAAGCTTAGAGCTCAATAACTTACAGGGTCTTCAAATTTGGCAATTGTGCTAAAAATTTTGGTACGCTCCCAGTCAATTCATTGTATGATAAATCCCTGGAATTGACCAAAAAAAAAGAAAGATTTTAACATTTAACAATAACTTGGGTAAATATATCATTGGATGTGAAGCTAAACTATTTGCTTTTGTCCCAGATGAGAACCTCACAATTAACTATAGTGCTAAAGCTTAAAGCTTTTTCAGTTTCTCCTCAACCAAAAGTATGTTACAAGTTGGTCTTAAGAGACATGCCTTTCATATTTGTGGATCACACACATGTGAATCCAACGTATGTTAAGAGAAAGTGATCTCATGAGATACCATCTCATATGATACGTTCTCAACAACAATACGTTGTGTTTTTGTTTTTGTTTTTGTTTTTTGTTTTTTGTTTTTTTTTTGTTTTTTTTTTTTTTTAGAATCAACAACAATACACTTAGTTACAAGACTTACACAACATAGCATTTAATATTTTTTCCTCCACAACATCGATCACATTTATTGAGGTGGAGAGAGATTCCTAGAAAGAATTCACTTAGAGACTCCATTCATATTTCATATAAATGTAGGGTATCACTAGTTTTTCCGACATTTCCCATTGCCATTTTTACAATTTTACTTACAAGTGCTGCAGCGCTGTGAGGTTAGAGAGTGAAAATGGTATCTCCCCTGTCAGTTTGCTGGAGCTCAAATTCCTGCATGTAATTTATCAAAGAAGAAAGAGTTGATGCCATTGCCAAAAAGAAAATTTTGCAAATTATATCATTTATGTTTGGGACTATTTTAATTTTATTATGTGAGATTTTTTTTTCATTAGTTAATTGCATAATAACAGAAATTTTTAACGTAATTGGATAAAAGACTTGAATTAAATAATTTTTAAATTCAAATGATTCAATTGAACGAAAATAAAGTTTGATGACTAAAATGAATTTTAGTCAAACTTAAACCCAATTTGCATTTTAGACATTTAAATGAGTAACATGACTCATTAAAAAAGTCATGTAACCAAAATTTCACATTAATAATCTCTTCAATTGCCACATGATAAGTTGGAGAAAGATGAATCTAAATTGTTTTGGGACCAAACTTTTTTCCTATTTTAATGGATTCCAACTCATGGTTTTTTTTTTTTTTTTGGTTGAAAATAAATATATTTGTTTCAAAATATAGAAAATAAATACATTAATTTAACTTCGACTAGATATCACTATTGTACTACAGGCTGATTTTAACAGCCTCCATTAATTGAAATGCAATGCCTTTCTTCTCAACAAAAAAAAAAAAAAAAAAAAAAAAAAAAAAACGAAATCCATTGGTTTCACGTGTTGGAAATGCACTCACAGTGAAATTATTATTGGAGTATCATCTGATGAATTGCAAGTCAAACCACTCCATGTTAGTTCAATTGGGACACATGGGTCTGCTTGCCAGTCTTCTCTAGAGATCCTTAATGTTTGTTTGATGTCCTTGATAGCAGCAACTGTTGTTTATAAGAAATAGTACTTAAGATTAATATATTATGATCATTCAGGATATATAAAAATTGAAAGGAGGGATTAAAGTATTTGTTATAAAATGTCTTTTTCTTTTTCTATTTTTGTCTTCTACTACCATAATTTTGTGTTACAATTTTTGCCATAACTCTATTTTTTTTTTTTTTGACAAAGTTTAGCTACAAATTATATCATCAATTAAATGTTTAAATTTTAATTTTTTTTTGTAGCATAAAATTATACATAAAAAATAAATTTATGGATCAAACTACTATGTTCTTAACATGCATGTCAAATTTTGTGTCAATATATATATAGTATGTACATTTTTGTTTAAATGTTAACAAAAAAAAAAAAAAAACATATTTTATGAGAAAGGAATAATTCGATACATATGAACTTTTTATGAGAAAGGAATAACTCAACATTAAGAATTTAATCAGATATTATTCTTTCATAAAAAGATTGTATAAAACACAATAGGAGAAATTGTCATACAACGAGAGTTTAAAGACTTCTTTTTATACTAAAAAGAAAAATAAAATTATACCTTTTTTTTTATTTTTTTTATTTTTTTATTATACAAGATAGATTGTCTTTATGACAAACTTTATAGTAGTTTTAAATATTCTCATTTATGACAAACCTATCATGTGTTCGCTCATGTATTATCAGAGTTTAGATGAAGCTGCCAAGATTAGTAGCAAGAGCAAGGTAGAAGCTAGCAACATAAAGGGTCATAGCAGTGTTCACAGAGCAGTTGAATCAATATCAGAGCATAAACGACAGAGAAGCATAAGTGAAGTACAATGACTATATGGCCGTAGTTTAGTGTGATTAGATGCTTACTTAAGTATTAACACGTGAGAAGGTTAGTTAGTCCCGTAGCTAGCACGTGTGATAGGTTGTTAGGTCTGGTAGTTAGTTATTTCGTGTTCACACTTATATAGACTTGTATATATATGATTTCTATAATCATTTCGCTAATTAATGAAATATACAGTTTTTCAGTCCTTGATTCCGTGAAATGTATCCCTCAATGTCTCCATTCAGCTTTTGTTTTGTTTAGCTCAAATCAGAATATATTTCAGTTAACCTCAAACTTTTAAATACTTTAAAAAGGAAAAAAGAAAGAGAATAATTAGATAAAGGTACATACCATCTCTTGAGTTGGTTGGTTTGTGTAGATCAAACTGAGGAATTACGTTGTAAAGCTCAAACGCGTTGAGGATGGGAGGAAGGTCAGACCCTGTTGTTGCACTAATAACAAAATTAAATTGCCCCCCTTCGAATATTTGATTGAGACATATGGACAATGGCTTTAAGTAGTCAAGAGTTATAGGGTCTGAGGTATAGCTTCCCCCATTCACATCAATAATGAATTCTCTTTTCTTTCCTTGCGTGAGTTCTGCAATTTCAGCAAAGTGAAAGCAAACATAATTTGAGGAGGTATTGATCAGAACTGAGTTTGAGAGCTTACTAAAAGTATACCACATGCGGTCATAAACATCGTTCTTGTACCTAGGATTGGACAAGGAAAAGGTAATTGTCACGTTAAAATTTTCAGAGATTAAAATCCAACATTTTAAAAATCGGTGTAATAAACAATATAATTACATGGTAAGATATAAGAACCACCCCGAATTTTGAGTTTGCATCCCGAATTTTGAGTTAATATAGTAATATCAGGTAAATTTTCATACTTTAAATATTTTGCTTCCTTTCAATAGCTTGTTGTAACAGTCTCACAATAATTGTATTATGAAAATTATATATATATATATATAATTGTAGGAAAGCTCATAAGTATTGAGTGTCTTCTATTTTTTTTTTCTAATATTTACTTTTTTTTACTATATATAATTCCTTACTTTTAGGAGTATTTAGAGTATATATTCATAAGAATATATAAGTATTAATGACCCTCTTTATTATAAAAAATATTATAATGACACTCATTTAAAATATTATTTTCTCTTTTCTTTTTTTCTAATGTTCAATTTGTTTTTTTCCATATATAGCTCATTCATTTTAGGAGTATTTTTAGAGTATTTAGAGCATATGTTCATGAAAATATTTAACTAAGTAAATCTCGTTAGAAAAGTTATTTTTATTTCACAAAAAATAAAAAAAATAAAAAATGTTTTCTTTTTTATTTTAGGCTTACAACTCATTTAAAAGTTTAAAGTCTATGCTATGTACCGAGTGCAATTCACTTTATTTGTCTCACAATTTTTTTTTTTTTTTTTTTTTTTTTTACCTTTTCAACTTTTACTTTTTACTTCTGATAAAGTTTTTCTTAACTTTTTTTAATCAATGGTTGAGATTGAAAGTTTCTTTTTGCAACTATTAATTTCAGCCATTAAAAGTAATTGTATCAGGTGCAATTACTTCACCTAATCCAAGAGTTAGGTTTTTTTAGATATACACTATTGTCAATTTCTTTAAGACCTTCTTTCCTTTCCCTGTATGTATGTTAAAAATTCTTAATATTCTAAAAATAAAAATAAAAAATCCTTACAAGTTACAACTCATTTTCATTTTGCATGTAGTATTTTTAATTTAGGGATATATGGATGCATAATATATTTTTTTTGGTTCAGAAAAAATGCTATGAGCTTTATGGTTAAAAATTTGGGAAATATTCTTTGTCTTTCATTAATATATATTTTTATGTAATTTTTATTACTATAATATGTCTCTTATATTACATTGTATAGGTTGAGGCACATTAAAGTGACATAACTTGTACTCCCAGGAATTTTTTTTGACTCCACCACTCTGTGAGGGAGTGTTTTAGCCAACAATAAATAAATAAAAGCCAAATTGAATATTTTTAAATAGTGTTAAGTGGCTTTGTGGGTAGAGAACAAATTGAATATTTTTAGAAGTTTTGATATAGTTAGCTTTGAGCCAAACCTCAGTTATAGTTTTTGTACTTTGACGTTTTAATTAAAAAGAAAATCAAAATTGTAACTGATTTACCTGATAAAATTCCCTTGTTTATCTGTGGTGGTGCCCAGGTCAAATCGCCAGCTATCTGTTAACGCTCCAAAGTCGAACGGATAAAGGGATTTGTCCAAAGGACGTAACTCCAAGGCAGAAATAAAAGGTATTCCAGTCCCAGTGTTTACCAAACATACATATATGATGTCAGAGGTGGGAACATGAATCACATCGAAAAGTTGTGTAGAATCTACCTTTTCCGTTTGTATTGTGGTCATATAATTAACCCCGACATACAAGTCGAACTTTGGAATTTTATTCTTCTTGTCATAATTTCCATAATAGAAGAAAAAATTAATGAGATAATTACTATTTTTGCCTTGTTCAGGTTTCAAAGTGTAACAATTCTTTTTTCCATGTGGAAAGCTTCTCAGGTTTCTTGTTTGCCGCCCATAATACTGATCTGCATCGTAGTTCTCGGGGGATATGTTGAAATTTGTCCCAGTATCTATAAAACCTGTATCTGACTTGTAGGATATACCAGTGCCATCATCCAAATAATCTTTGGTTGCCCCGCAATCAATGCTTATGAATCCTAGATATATAATGCCAAAGAAGAAAGGTATATATAAATTTAGAACACACCAATCAATATGGAAAAGTCAAGAAGAATTTGAGTTTGAAATTCAAAATAATTAAATTAAAAAAAAGAAATTGCGATAGATTATGCACCTACCCTTCCATATACTTTTTGCGAAAATTTGCTATCCCTTTTAAGTTTTAAGCACGAACGAATAAATCACAAAAGTGCCCAACCTTAGCAGAGTTGAGGGTTTTGTGGTTGTCAAATTTCGAAGAACTTGGGCAGTTTTAAGCACTTAATTTTAAAAATTATAATATTTTCATGGATATTTTTTTGGGTCATGTAACCATGGTATATAATGCCTCTCTTAAATAATATCATAGTTACACTTAACGCCATTTTCTCTTTTAGAGCCACTTTATTTTCTTATAAAATGATAAAGTGATTTTCGGGTTGTCATTTGTATTTTGGTTTCTGCTACATGTGTTTAGATAGATAAGAAAAGAAACTAGCAACATTTACATATATGTTCTCCTTGAATACGTATTACAGAGGTCCAAGGACAAAAACAAGACTGTACGTAGTATGTAGGCACATACTTTTAATCAATATTTTCAAGGAAAGGGGGAGGGGAGCTGCAAAATAAATAAAAAGTCTGTAGGCACATGAAGTGTGTGCACTTTTGTGTTGTGGCTGGTTCCAATGAAGCGAGTGTGTGATAGAGAGTTAGTAAAAAATTAAGTATATATGTTTTGTTTACCTCCAGTATATATACAAATTACATTATATTGATGCATGAGTTTGGCTTACCTTCAATACTTTTTTAACTGAAATCTCTTTTTGTTTTAATGAGAAACTGTCACATCACCCACTAACTAAATAAAATGTGGGGATTAAACAAACTATCACTTGTCATTGTATATTTAAAATAAAAGGAGATGTCCAGTTTAAAAAATAACTAAAAGTAAGCTAAACCCTTGATACATAACTTTATAATTATTATTTTTAGATAAATTTATAAATTTAGCGATTAGTCAACATACAAAGTTACCAATGTGTATGTGTGTGTGTGTGTGTTTTTTTTTTTTTTTTTTTTTTTTTTTTTTTTTTTTTTTTTGTGTGTGTGTGTGTTTTTTTTTCAACAAATGAAAAAATAGTAAAATTTCACATTTCATGATCCAATCCAGTCCGACCCCCAATAATTTGACATAGGATTCCATTTTTAACAAACTTGTGATATCTCTATCATTAAGATGGTAAGATTCTTGAATAGTTGTCAACTTCCTTTTAAGTTAGTGGTATATTTTTAGAATTATGTGGTTAAATAATTAAATTTTCATTTTTTAATAGTTTAAACTTTTGGAAGAGCAATTTAACACATATATAACCTACCCTCTTTTATTAAAAGAATCAGAATTTAAACCTTCCTTGATCTATTGTATTATTGAATTATAAAATTTGAAAAAAAAAATCTTAAAAAATCTCTTGGGTGTATACTTTCTGCCATTTAATTAGAAGCAAAGAATAAAATAAAATATTTATGGGTATTTATGGGAATATGTTCAAGCAAGCATGTCTAAAAGCTAGGTTCTGAAGAGAGAGATGGAGAACTGAACTGAACGAGGCTTCAAGATGAATGACATACCTGGAACATGATCAACAAGTTTTCTTCCAGCATGCTCATTGTCTCCTTTAGCTAGTTTCCAATTGCCAAGAATACCAATCACCAAAACAACCACACACCATGCTTTCAGAATGAAAATTAATTCTAGGGCGTAATCCATGATGATCTTTATTGGCATATTATGCTCTACTCAAAAGGAAGATGTATACTATTTAAGGCCCAAATTCTTAGCTACATCGATTACTTGTGTTACTAACAAACAACTTTTAGTCATTGTCAATTAACTGCCTACTTTTATTCATACGAAAGAGATAGAGGAGGACCCCACTTGTATATTTCTCTAATTTCCAATGGCGGCTCTAAAAAATTTATTTAGGGTGATGATTAAAAAACTTAAATTATAAAAATTTAAGAAAAAAATTTGAATATATCCACATCACAAAATATGCATGCAAATACATTAAAGTTTTATAATTTCATTCTACGAGTTTTAATATTTTGAATTTGTTATATGATACTTCCCTCTTAATATATAATAGTTTTTTTTATTTAAAATAAAAACCTTCATAGTTAACAAAATGTTGTTTAAAAGACTGTCTATTTTTTTAATATTAAAAAAAGAAAATGTTAATAAATGCCCTAAGAACATTGGTTTAAGAACTATTTTAAAAAATATTTTATGGAAAAAATGATATAGTAATTAATTTTTTTCCCATGAAAGTGGTTTAAAAAATTTCTTAATATGGTTTATTATTAATTTCTATAAGAGCACCAGTTCACATGATTCTTAAAAAATAATTATTTATTTGTGTTATTTTGTTTTGGCCGAACTGTCTATTTGTGTTAGTATTACTTGGTGGACTATGTATATCGGTCAATTTTAAATAGGACTTCCAAGTTCCAAGGCTGGAGATTCGTAGGCCTAAATTCAAGATTACCATATCACAATGTTGTGGATAAATCTCAAACGCTGGGGGCTTAGCGTGACTTGGGAACTTTTTGTAGAGTATAGGACAATGTTTTGCTTTCTCCTTTGTTTTTTTAGAATGCCGAAGCAAACATCAATTCTTGACTTTAGGCCCCAGGCCGAAAGAGTTGGTTTCAACCTGACATTTCAACCTGACATTTACGCATTTAAGTTGAAATTGTTGTGGGGGCCCTTATATTTAACTTTACCGGGTCATTGGGTCTAGGGTGTGGTTAGAAGTTTGAAATTTGACGTTGAGTAGGGACTACAAATGAGAAGGAGAGGTCTGAGTCTCAAATTTATTTTACATGCTATATATTGTGTTATATAATTTTGTAAAATAATTATTAATATGTTCAACAATGCAAAGAAGTATTTTATAAATTGATAGATTTATAAACCAAGGATGTTAATTTCGTACTGTACCGGCCGGTATGGTCGGTATATACCGTACTTACCAGTGCACCAGTACAAGTACACCATTGTTTCGTACCGGAAAAAATACCGGTTGTACCGGCCTCGTACCGGGCTTACGGGCGAAATCCGGCTGTTTCGACCGGTAAAAATGTTTCGGACCGGTACAAACAAGAAGAAAAAAGAAAAAGAAAAGGAAGAAGAAGATGAGAAAAAGTGAGAAAGGGAGAGAAAGAGGTAGAGCAAGTGAAGGCCAAAGCTGTGAGAGAGAAATAATTTGTTGCTTTACTCTGTGTTTGAAAAACTGGGGAAGACATCCAGCCGCTTCTTCTTCTTCTTATTTTTCTTCTTCTTCTTCAGTTTTGACCGAGACTAAACTCTCTTCTTGTGCTTTCTGTTTCAGCTGTGTGTGTGTGGCTCTTGTTTAATTGTTTTGTGTGAGTTTTAGTTTTGTGTGTGTGGCTCTTGTTTAGTTGTTTTGTGTGAGGTCTGACACACCCACGTGAACTCTAATGAGTTCAAATTTCCAACATGCTTTGACTTTTAGGCTGGCTGCCACTCACATTTGGTAAGCAATTTTATGTTTTTTTTTTTTTAATAATTAATATCATCTTTTTATCTTTCATTATTATTACAATCTAGTATGTCAATTTACATTATTGGGTTGATATTTGAGCAAAAATTAATCATATTAAAAATAAGCAATTAATTTAGAGAAATATGCTATTATAAATTTAAGGATTCTTATATAGATTTATAAATAATTCTAAATAAATAATCAAGTATGTATAATAATAATAATAATAATAATAATAGCGATAAACCCGAAACGGTACACCGGTATTGACCGGTATCCGAAATATATCGTACCACTGGCCAAACCGGTATAGCCTCCGGTACGGTATTGACTTCCTTGGTATAAACCCCTATATCAAGCTTAATAAATGTGCTATTAGTAACAAAAATATTACATTTTTTACCTACCAAAATTAAAAGCAAAGTGTAAAAGGAAAAATGAGCTATCATGGCTTAATCTCCTAAGCATAGTGGATTTCAACCAACACCACCACCACCCCCCCCCCCCCCCCCCCCCCCAACAAAAAACAAATATCCTAAGGATAGTGTAAAAATGTGAAATCCACCTGAAAGCCTTCTAAGTATTAGCCCCGAAAATCCACCTGAAAAAAAACTGCAGTAAAAGATCATAGTTTCATCCCATGATTATATTATTTTAACCTTCCTTTCATTACAAGAGAATAAATTACAAAATACTCAACAACAAAAGTTAAATAATACATAAGTTCTCAAGTACACAATTCAAAAATCATAAATGATATCATCACAAGAAAAGAGCAATATATATATATATATATATATTAAATGCCATGGACCATGTTAAGTTATCAATGTAATATAATTATAAAGTTTAATTACCTAAAGGGAAAACTAAATTTAAAAAATTAAGAATAAAACATAAATATTAGATAAAGAAATATAAAGAATATATTTTATATGAATTGGATCTCAATATACTCAACCGCAGTAAAAGATCCAAAACTGAAAATATTCATGTTTAAGTGTTGCACCACGATTTACTTCCATAGTTTCGCAGAGTTCACTAATGAACCATCAGAATCCTTATGTGTTCTATAAGCGCAAGAGACCAAGCAAGTTAGAGATTTATAAATGCCTTAATCTCATTCTAAAATATACTTCGCTGTGCAAAGTTAGAAACCTACTAAGACATGACCTTGGTTGGGTTTTTTCTTTATGCAATTTAACTTGAACTGTATTTTGAAGTTAGAAACCTACCAAGACTTGACCTTGGTTGGGTTTTATTTTATTTTTTTATTTTTTATTTTTATTAATGCAATTTAACTTGAACTGTATTTTGAAGTTAGTCGAAGGGGGACAAGCCACAGTGGTTGATGCAGAGAAGTGCTCATTAGCTAATGTTCTACTTGATTTTTCCAACAAGACATTTATGTTACTCTCTGAAACTAGTTTTTTCTTGCTTTTGTTTTTGTTTTTAGTTGCCAAATCCAAGAGTAGGTTAAGTCAAGTGACTCAAATCATATGAAGCAGTTATCAATTCTTGAATTTAGGCCCCAGACCCAGACTGGGGCTCTGCCCGACATTTACGAATTGAATTTGCAATTGTTGCGGGGCCCTTATATGACTCTTCTCATTTAGAAATTTAGAACCTGTGCTACCGACCAGTGGCCATTAGTGGTTATTAATTTTTTTTTCTAGGTATTTTTTTATAATAGGATAAATAGAGGAGATATTTGAACTATGATATTTTATTTAGAAACATTAAAATATATCAACCAATTAAGTTACAAGACTTTTAATTTTTAAAAGTGTTAAAAGTTGTGGGTTTCAGTTAGCTCAACTGATAAAATCTCTGATGGTTATATAAGAGATCTGAGGTTCAATCCCCGCTTACACCAAAAATTGATTGGTATCTTAGTCTGATGATAAAGCCCTATCATCAGAAGCGAACGCCATAGGTTGAAACTCTCTAAAAAAAAAGTGTTAGAAGTTTTAAATTAAAGGAAAATATTAGTGTAAACAGAAGGAGGATATAGTAGAAAAACATTTTTTTTTATTTAAAATTTCTAATAATTAAGGAGTGATCCCTATAGAAGATCGAATTGATGTCCTATACCCCCAAAGTGCATAGGGTAATTGTAGGTGCTAGTCTTTGTTTTTCGTGCTCTTCTTTAGGATTTGCCCTATATTTTTGTTTGTAGCCTCAACCGCCCCATTAGTCTGAGCATGGTAGGGTAAGGATCTATGATGCTGAATATTGAACTGTCAAAGTAGCTTCTCTGTTTCTCCTTTGAAATGCAGCCCATTGTCATAGATAATTTCATGTGGTACCCCATATCTACAAATGATATTAGTCTGAATAAATTGAGCAACTTTTTTCGAGTTCAAAACCTTATATGAGGCAGCTTCTACCCATTTAGTGAAATAATCAATAGATTATGATAGAGATACAACCCTTCTCGTTTACATGTTTCAATTCTTTTGGTGAATACTCACTTGACCCCCAATACATGGTGGTTTATGACAATCTATGTGTTCTAAAGATTATGTAACATAATTTTTTTTTAATTAAAATTTTCTTTTATACAAAATAAAAATTCTATTTTAACTTAATCTAAGTATATAAGTGTGTAAAGCTCTCTCTTGAAGACTTGAATCCTGGTCCTTGTCCCCTACATCCCACAAGCACTTATACTTATGAAGTGACCATCATACTAAGGGTGTGCAATGGTTTTTTTTTTTTTTTTAATTAGATAGTTACAAGGGATGAGGGGAAATTTGAACTCTAATTAAGGTTGCTGTTTGAAACATAAAGAGGCACCAATTTTATTACAAGATTCTTGACAACAATTGAGTTAATTTATTTTATTTTAAAAAATCCTGTAATTAAAAGCATATCCACAAATATAGCAACACGACTGAATGAATGGACAGAGATACAACCCTTCTCGTTTCTTTTTGCTGCTGCTTCCAACTTTGAACTACTTAGCTGTTACAATCTTGGTGAGCCGATCATGATGAATAGTCGATTGGCATTTTGAGGACCAATTCAAACTATGACCAGGAAAGGGATGGCAAAGGCAGCGATGCTCATATTGACAACGTAGCAGCACTAAATCCCAAACATGCAATTACCTTTCATTCTTTCATAGCTCTATATCTTTTTGTGGTGATGGAATGCTTATTTCAATTGGTAGATAGTTGGGTGTGGGATGAACTTTACTTATCAAATGGGTTGGAGGAAATATTTGATCGGTCCTTATAAATTAGTCATTACTTGACACTCCAATCCATATCATCATTTTTCTAACTGGCCGTGCATTAGAGGGAAGAATCATTTCACTTTCGAGGAAATTGAAGTGAGTAGAAACAGGATTTGACTTAACTGTCCCTACTATTGCTTACTTTTCCATGTTTAATGTGGAAAGAAATTGAAAGCAAAATTTATGGAATATGTTAAGAAGAATGGGGTAGTCATTTTCACGAGTCTCTCTCTTTATTAGCTACATTTTGGAAATATTTTCATTCAAACACCTCAAGAATTATGGGCTTAATAAAGTTAGGGAGCCAATAAAAAAATTACTACAGTTTCACAACATTTCAAATTAGCTTACCCTTGTTCACCACAATCTGCAATTAAAAATTTTTTAATGACCCATATGTAAGGTGGTAGCCCAATTTAAAATAATTGTAAAATTTTTTTGCTTCCTAAAAAGAACTCTTATAAACTACATCAACATATTGTTTTTTGAAAGCTCGAAAATGTGTTGAAAACACAAGAGCTTGTTTAGACCCCCAATATTAAAGTTACGACTTGGTTGATTTTACACTAACTTAATACTAAGTGCGGAATAGTGTAAACACAGGCATACAAGCAAGGGAGCTACTCTAATCCATATTTAAAGCAACACAGCAGTAAAATGAAATGAACGAGAGTAGGGAAAAGAGATGCAAACACAGATAACACCGAGATGTGTTATCGAAGAGGAAACCAAAGAATTCGGCAAAAAACCTCTCCACCACCCTCTAAGCGGTAATCGATCCACTAGACAATCAGTTGAGATACATGGGTAAGCAAGAGACCCTCCAAGCCTAATCTACCCTCTGTACCTAACTACTTTTCCATAATACATATGCAATAAATTTGGAAGATTCAACGCAAAGCAACGTACGACTGGTACGATGGATAAAGTGTAAATGTCAAAGCTTGAAGCAGGAGCAATTGATTTATAGCCTCTTCCATGTTCTTCTTTAGCTGCTCAATTGTCGAATCATGAGCTGTGTCATTCCATCTCAAAACTAATTGGTAATGAGGAAGACACACTCAAATCTTTTATGATATTCGATATCACGTCACGTGGGCTTGTTTTTAGAGTGGTTATAGGGAGTCAAATTGTGGTCCTCCAATAATCCCTCCCTCACAATGACACTCCCGTAACTCGAACCCATGACATTAGCTCTGATACCATTTGAAAGCTTGAATTTATGTATAAATACAAGAGCTTGATTAGACCCCCAATTAAAAATTACGGCTCGGTTGCTTTTACTCTAACTTAAACTACGTGTAGAATAAGAGTAAGTGCGAGCAAATAAACGATAAAATTACTCTAAGCCATATTCAACAAATAACAACAGTAAAATGAAAGCTAAAAGAGTAGGGAAGAAGGATGCAAACACAAGATAACATTGCGATGTGTTATTGAAGAGGAAACCGAAGAACTCGGCAAAAAACCTTTTTGCTGCCCTCCAAGCGGTAAATCGATCCACTAAAGAATAAGTTGGAATACATGAATAACAAAAGACCCTCCAAGCCTAGTCTACCCCATGTACTTGAGTCCTCTAAGCTCCTACTACCAACTGACTTGACAAAGCCTTGTCTTCTCTAGCTTTCCCAGATCACGCAATTCAGCTTGATTGCATCTGCCAATGATTGGCTTCTTCCAATACTTCCCAGCAGCACCAAAACCTCACTTGACACTCAGATTGGGTGTGATAAGTGCTTGGGCTATCAACGTCTCAAGAATATGAATATGGAGAGGTAGGAGTAGAAGAAAACCACAAAGGATTGTGTAGATGATTGTGGGTATGACAATCTCTAACTCTCAAGTGTGTATGCTAGGGTTTTCTCTCTAAAAAACACTCCTTACAATATGTGGATAATGAGAGTATATATAGTGTAGGTGAAGACATTGTGGAGCAGATATGCCAAAATAGCAAAACATAATGTTTTGCGGGTATTTCGTGGGAAAACCTTACCCACGAATTACTCACGAAAACCAGCTGTCATGACTCTTTGCATTCCAGTCATGTGCTTTGCACGTGGCTTACTTCGCGGGATAGCTTTTCGCGAATCTTCTCACGAAATCCACTTGGTTTTCAATGAGATCTTGAGTCTTCACACTCTCTTTCACACACAACTCTTACAATAAAATCTCACATAAAATACAGGGTAAACATTATTGAACAAAGTTACAATCAAATTTGGCACAGAATTAAAGCCAACATAAAATAGTTGTAAATAACAACTTTCAATCTCCCCCTTTGGCTATTCCATGAAAAAACCCCTAAAATAGACTCTAGACTTAAACATGAGTTTGGAAATAATGGCAAAACTCACTCACACCTAATTCTAGAAACTATGAAGCACTTGCACGTATACACCTGTATCCTAAAACACTCACACACAAACAAAACTTTTGTTAAGCTTATGACAAGTTGAACACAAGGTACGTATAGGAGCAAGTAGAATGCGATCAAGGTATTAAACAAGATATAATTAATGAAGCATAACTTGATCAAACATGAACAGTCATTAAAGAATTACTACAATGAACATTTAGCTAGTAAATGATCATCTGGACACGTAATGCAATTAAGAACAACGCAAAAATCAATTGCATATCCAACACACAACCAATGCAAAACTCTAAGGTATTTACATCAAGGATACAAGATCCAACAAGGGCACAAGTGTGAAGTACTAAAGATAATGCATAGATAATATAAAAGTAATTAAAAAACTAAAAAGCAAGGATACATAAACAAAGTACTAAAGATAAATTGAAGTTTTTAAACTGAAGTACTTTAAAGCTTTAAAAGAAAGTAATGTAAATATTAAAGAGTTATAAAAACTATAAAGATAAATGAAAGTAGACACAAAAGTAAACTACTAAACCACCACCAAAATAAACCAATATCTATGATATGCTATGCTATGCTCCCCCTCAAATTGTGCAGCTATGACCAAAATGGCCAAAGAGGATAGAACTGCTCGAACTCGGATTCGGAGCCCTCTTGCTGCTACCACAACATTAACTCTCTTCTTCTTCTTTTTCTTCCATATCATCATCTTCTTCATCTTGTCTTTCTTTTTGCACTCTACTTACAGGCCTCCATCATGAATGGTGGTTGGAATAATTCTGAAAATAACATCTCAAGTCTTTTCTTCTTCTTAGACTCGTTGTTGGAAAAAATTCTGAAAATAACTCTCAAGTCCTTTTCTTCTTGCTAGGTTCGCCATTGAAAGAATTCTGAATATAACATCTCTATATATAAACAAAATATTTTAGTCAAGATACTCTCTTAAAGTTAATGTGAAAGTTCTTCTCATGGTTCCTCCACAAAGAAATTTCTTCAACAGAAAATACGCCATCCGCTTAAAAACTCCTTTATAGATACAAAACTATTATTAATGGTGGTAATGGAAATCCAAATTTAAGAAATATCTTTTCACTACAATAGTTTTAGAGCACATGTGGTCTCCTTAACATCAACTATGAAATTACATAGTAACACTAGACGAATAAACAAAAGAGAAGCTCAATGGCTGCTTTCCAACCCAACTATAAGAATTTTATGAATGCTGGAGGCCTAAAAGTATAGTGCAAAAAGAAAGACAAGAGGAAGAAGATGATGATATGAACAAAAATAAAAAAATAAAAAAACCATCTCATCCACGACATTTTCTTTACCTCATGTAGAAAACTTACTACCATGACCACGTGATAGCTCCGAGTCCGCGGACTACTTCTTTCCTTGATCTACAGCAACCACAAGTTCTCCTACTTATGACTTTGAGACTCCACTCAAAGGTTTTAGATCTTCTTGAAAGTTCTTTATGCAACAACTGAAACAACCATCAAGTTCTTGATGTAAATCTTGATCTTGATAGCTCTATGTGTGTGTTTGAAAGTAAACACCTCTAAGATCTCACAAAAGATTCAACACACAACTCAACAAAGACTTCTAAAATGTAGCTAGGTTTTTCCTTTTATACTAGAAGTGAAACACTTAACCCTACACGTCATATGGTCTTCGGCTAGTTTGAGAATTCTGCAGAAAATTGCTGATCCACGATTCTTGATTGATCGAGTCTAATTTTCTGAGCAAGTCTAAACCTAGACTAAATGCTTTGATCATGGTTTGCCAACATATATAAATGAATTTCTAATACATTAGTTCTTAAAATCATAGAACCTAACAAACTCCCCCTTTGGCAATCTGTGACAAAACACATTACAAGAGTTAAAATGCTCAAAGTAAAAACAACCCAATTACCCATTATTGCCCAAAATACAATTCAACCTAACTACTATCTATTAGTTACAAAAGTAGATAACAACTTCAAATGAATCAACCTGTAAATTCCTGAAACACTAAACAAACCATGAACGCATGTGTGGAAAAATACAAGTAAACCAAAATAAATTTCTTGTTTTCACAAAACATAAAATAAAAGACATATACCATGAATAACCTCATAATATAAATCATAACCAATATATCATAGTTTGTGAAACAAGAACATAAACATAAATAAAACAAGAACATAAAAATATATATAAAAAAAAATATCTCCCCCTAACATGTACAACACATCATCAAAACATAACTCATATCTCCCCCTAAAATACAATCTACACCAAAAAAAATATCTCACCTCCTCATCTCCCCCTATCACTATGCACTCCCCTTTTTTGTGACGTATTGCCAAATGGCAATCAAGACTCATCAAAGGGTGGAGTCGGTGGAGAAGCATCTCTAGCATCAGCTAAATCTGCTCGTAAGGCCGCAACCTCATTGAGAAAATCCAACAAAATTTGTCCATGTGCCACCTGAACGGTGAGACACATCTCCAGCATAGTACGCATAAACGAAGATGACGATGTAGATGGTGAAGGATCCATGGCAGTAGTGGGGTCCACAAAATCCTCAACAGTAGGATCACCAAAAGGAGGGGCTCTAGATACATCACTTGTAGAAGACTCGACTCAAGGTTGTTTAAAGCTAGCTTTTAACTGAGCAGCCTTTTGCCTAAGAAAGGTGGCACCTATAGGAGCTATGATATAAACAGGCTCAAATGCGAGGAAGTCCTCTAAACCTAAATCTAACAGAATCCTATGTATAAAGACCAGGAAAAACAAACCATGAGACTTAGCACTACTCCTATGAAGCTCAACAAGAGAACGAATGAAAAGTATAGGAAAACTAATAGGAGCATTAGTGATGAGAGCGTACAAGAATGCACATCTCTCAATGGGAATGGTATATATGTGAGAAATAGGCCAAATACTATGATAAGAAATCCTAAAAAAACAAATAATTGAGGTCGGTAAGCTCATGTGTGGTAACCCTAGGATTAGTACCCTAACTAATGGTAGTACTGGTAAGAAGAGACATAATGTCGTCAATGGGAGGAAACCTTATGTAAGGATACACAGGCTACTGTACCAAAGGTACATCAAGAGCAAAAGCCACTACCTCACGGGTAATGACAAACTCTTCACCCCTTATAAAAGTCTTCACATAGTGAATGTTGGAATCATCAAAGTGGATAGAGAGGTTTAAATAAAACTCTCTAATCAAAGCAGTTGGAGGGTGATGCTTAACATCCAGAAGAGGTAACCAAGCTCGACTCTCAAGTTCCTATGAATCTCAAGATTAACCCTATCTAGGATAACTTTCCTCTTAATCCAAACAGACCTAAAGATATTAAACTTCTCATAAGCTTCTTGATTAGATTTAAACTGAAATCTAGACCTTTCAAAGTCAGAAGAGGAGGAAGTAGTGTTTTTCTTAGCTCTAGTTTTCCTAAGCATGACTTTAAAAAAAAATAAATAAATAAATAAAACACACACACACACACACATAAAAACCAAGGACAGACTGCATTAGAAAGGGTTAAAGCACAATGTATATCACAAATGACAAACTATATGATGCATGTAATGAATGCACATATGCTCTAATGCACAAAAACTTGTTCAATTTTTCAAAATTTACCAACAATTGGCTTGAACAAAAGAATTTTAACCTAAAACCCCAAATTTTGAAAACCCCACTTTTCAAAACCAAATCAAATTGATCAATTAATCATTATACTAGTTAGAGCACATCATATAATGACTCAATCCATCAATTTCACAAGTCAATCTCATCAATTTAAGCTCAATTGAACAAAAACCCCAATTTTGCAAACTTTCAAGCCCTAGAATTTCAAATCTTTCTCAAATCACAAAATTGATCAAATTAATGCATGAGAATCATGTATATATCATCTAAGAACAAAAACCCAATGATCAAATTTGAACAAAAACAACTCAAAAATCAAAAACCCCAAATTTCCTTAGTTTGAAAATAATGATGAAAATGCATGAAAAATGTAAATAAATTGAAAGAGGAAAACGACAAAAAATCTTTGAAGATATGAGAAGGAAAATGACAAAAAATCTTGGATTGGATCGGTCGAGAGAGAAAACGGCGAAAAGGAAAGAAAACTATTTGAAAAAGTGAACACATGCTGAGAAAAAGTCTTTTATTTTCTTTCTTTTCGAAACTCGATCTATCGAGAAACGATCAGGTACCAATCAAACCAAACAGAAGGTTTTCTTTAAAAACACTCAAAATTTTGATTGGTCAAAAATTGGTTTCAATCAATCGGAAAACAAATTCGATTGATCGAACACCAATCGAGGATCAATCGAGCCAACTCGAGACCAGGCTTAAAAGTTAAAGGATTTTCAATCGGTCAAAAAACACATTTGATTGATCAAAATTCTAGAAAATTGGATTTTTTGAAAAACAGTAGAAGTTTATGGAAAAAACACTCAATCCAAATAATTTCATGAATGAAATGCATGAGAATGAGTTTAAAAGTTTTTCAAAAACATTTGTTTTCAACCTAGAATTTCAAAAGGCAAGATTTTCACACTTTTTACCCCTAAATTTTCAATCCATGAACATATTTTGTATTAAAATCATAGAATATATAATCTTGGATGGCCAAACCAAATTCACACTTAATTTCATGTACTAAGTTTAGGAAAGAATAACTTGTGAAGTGTGTGCAACTAGTAACAGCATGAGATACATGTGAGGTGATATGTAGATAGTATTCAATCATAATTTCTATATTATTCATCACATAAATTTGAAAGTGCCTATCATCTAAAGAGTTACATCATATAACTCCCACATCTCTTAGAAAACAAGCTTGCAATCACGCATTTTTATTTTATTTTTTTATTTAGCCTTATTGTATACATGCATTTTTTTTAAGGCTACACCTTATTTTCTTTTTGTGCATGTGCTACACTTTCTTCAGTACAAAATGTTATGATATGCACTAAAGTGTTCATAATTGACTAGTAAACAGTGGTGAGATGGTTATTTATGCATTTCTCTTAGGATTTTTTAGTCCTTACAATCAAAAGCATGTGACTTCAAAATCAAGATTATGTGATAAAAAACTATAAACAACTCACACACAACATGCACTACATAGCTCAAATTAGCAAACTGCAGAAAAATAAGCTCATCCAAGCTAACCAAGGTACACAGGTATGTTATGCAAAGATAATATAGTTAACCTTAACTACACATCCATGATATGTAATACAAAACACATCCTTTCACTTTCCTCTTTCCATTTTTTTGTTTTTTATTTTTTATTATTTTATTTTATTTTTATTTTTTTGAAAAACAAACAAAAACAACCTAATATGAAATGCATGAATGTAATGCAATGAAAATCCTAGAAACAAAAGAAAATAGCAAATCAAGAAAATGGTCACAAAGGATTTTGAGATGAAGCACAAGGACCATGTCAGAAAGACTCAATTAGATTAAGCCTTTTGCATCCATAACCTCTTAGATGCAACTTTGGTGTTGGAGTTATTATTTAGATTAGAATGATGAGCAACTCCAGCATTGGTATAAAGGTTTAAAGTCTTTACCAATTCACCAATAAGTACCATAGGATCTTGTGCTTGAGGCATAGGTATTTTTGCTTATTTGCTTGCTTTGTAGCTTGCAACTTGAAACAGTTTGGGCAAGTATGCCCAGCTTTTCCACAAAAATAACAAACCCACAAAGGTCTATCATGCTTCTTGTCCTTAGGGAGGTTAGGACTCTTAAGTTTAGATTTTTTAAGATCAACCTTGATCTTCCTAGGAGCAGGTCCATCTTCTTTTGGTTTGACAACCTCTATCTTTGATGGTTCAAAAGAAGAAACAAAGTTTGTGGAATGAGTTTCAAACACAGAGATGCTATCAACAAAACCTAAACTTAATTTGTCTAAGGGAGACTTTTGAATACTCAACATGTGATCAAGTTTAGAATTAGCAAACCTATTTGTTTGTTCTCTAGCAATAGACAACTCTACTTCTAGGTTCTTAATCTTATCAAGCAACATAATATTTTCAGTCTTTACCTTATTAACCAGTTCATTAGCATCAAGCAAATTCAACAACAAGTTTTTCTTTTCATGTTCAAGAGTGGCTATCTTCTTTAGCCCTAAATCCACACTTATTGCATCCTTTGCTGCAACCTTGCATAGCTTGTTATGTAAGTCAGCACACTCAGAGAGTTCCCCATCAAAAGGGTTCTCTTCAATCAAATCACTTTCATTAACTACAGCAGTAGCTGTGAAAGCAAAGAAGTTTCCATCTTCATCACTTCCAGACTTGTGATCAGAAACTTCACCATCACTAAGGGTTATAACCATAGTTTTACCCTTTGATCTAAAGAATGTTGGACATTCAGATTTTACATGACCATACCCTTGACAACCGAAACATTGTTAACCTAGAGAATTACTAGAAGATTGACCAACTTTTTCTTTTTTTTCCAACATTATTGATTTTAGTTGGTTCATTTTTCTTAAAGTTTTTAGGTTCAGCATTGTTTCTACCTCTTGCCCTTCTATTTTTATTCTTGAGAAAGTTTCTAAAGTTCTTGGCAAGATATGCAATTTCTGTAAAAGAGAGTTCATCATCAAATCCATTGTCATCAACATCCTTGCTTTCAATAATGGCAGTTACTTTGGGTCTAAAGTCCTCAGTTAAGGATCTAAGAATCTTCCTAAATATCTTAGGTTGATCATAAATTTCACCCAAATTATATGCAGAATTAACAATATCATTAATCTTAGCATAGAATTCATCAAAACTTTCATCCTTAAACATCCTAATGCTTTCAAATCTAGTTGTTAACTACTGCAACTTGTTTATTTTAACTACCTTTGTGCCTTCATGCACAGTTTGGAGAATTTTTCAAGCAGTATGAGCAACCTCAACATTTGCGATTCTCCTGAACTCTTCTATAGAAACAACATTAAAAATAGCATTCATGCCTTTGCTATTAAAAGCGGCTGCTTCTTTTTGGGAAGTAGACCACTCACTAACAGGAGTAGTCGGTTTCTCCCATCCGTATTCAATAAAGTTCCACACTCTATCATCTATAGATTTCAAGAAGGCTTTCATCCTAAACTTCCAACAGACATAGTTATTCCCATCAAAGTGTGGAGGAATCACAAGAGAGTAGTCGTGTTTCATGACAACAGGGGTCAATGATCAACTCTTAAATCAAGAGATCTAACATAAGAGCTAACCTGCTCTAATACCACTTGTTAGGTTTTAGATCCCTTAACACAATATATTTAATCTAATATTAAGCCAAGTTGATTAACAAGTTTGTTAATTAAATCTAGGTTAAACAAATATAATGCGGAAAGTAAAGAACACACAGATTTGATGACCTAGGAAAACCAAACCAGTAAAAAACCTAGGGAGGATTTAACCTAGCTATCCTCAAGGTAGAAACAGATCAACTATGAAAGAATTGAAGTTTGTACAATAAGACTTAGACCACTAACATCCTATTGCTATCTCGTGTAGAAAACTTACTACCACGACCACGTGACAGCTCCGAGTCCACAAACTACTTCTTTTCTTAATCTGCAGCAACCACAAGTTCTCCTACTTGTGACTTTGAGACTCCACTCAAAGGTTTTAGATCTTCTTAAAAGATCTTCTTAAAAGTTCTTTATGCAGCAACTGAAACAACCATCAAGTTCTTGATGTAAATCTTTATCTTGATAGCTCTATGTGTGTGTTTAAAGGTAAACACCTCTCAAATCTCACAAAATATTCAATATGCAAATCAACAAAGACTTCTAAAATGTAGCTAGGGTTTTTTCTTTTATACTAAAACTGAAACACTTAACCCTACACGTCATATGGCCTTAGGCTGGTTTGAGAATTCTGCAGAAAATTGCTGATTCACGATTCTCGATTGATTGAGTCTAATTTTCAATCAATCAAGCCTTGCAGAAATTGAATTGTAATTTCCTGTAATTACTCGATTCCAAACTTACATTAAACTAAACTTTGAGCAAGTCTAAACCTAGACTAAATGTTTTGGTCATGGTTTGCCAACATATACAAATTGAAGTTTTAATAAATTAGTTCCTAAAGTCTTAGAACCTAATAATCTACCCTATAGTTGGTCCAAAATCAAAATAGAAATAATGATGATCCAAATCACTAGACAACTCTGTGAGTCCGTGTAGATGTCGTAAACTGTTTGCATAGAAACTTGTCAACCTCTCCCCTTCATAAATTGGCTGCCTCCTTCACCCAACTGACCAAAGGTTGATACGATGCAACTTTTGGTTTGAAATGCAAAGCTAGAGTCTTAGCAGGGATCATATGGGCAAGCCGGTGTTGAAGAATGCCTAACTACAATCTAAAGATTGAAAGGTACATGGATAAGCATTTGATTTAGTAACCCTTAACCTAAGCTTAGAGGTTATGTTACAGGATGGGAAGATGTTAGGCCAACATTTATATCATATCATCCAATATGTTCTCAATTAATTTTCATGTTAAATTTAATGTGTGTGCATGTGATAAACCCTAATTTCATTTATTAATCATTGAATTTCGATTGAAAAATAAATTTTAGTGAGTGTGTGTGAATGGTGGTATCCTAGATTTAAGGATTTGAGAGAATTATGAAACTAACATGTTTTTCATATTTTGGATGTGGATTTAAGATTACAACTAATGTCATGCATGAATATGTGATGAACAACCAAGAACATGTAAAGATCGCATATGAACATTTAAGAATATCAAGAACATATTCAAAGAATTTAAATAATCACTAGCATGCTTTAATCATAAATTCTCATCATAGCAATATAAACAACAAGTTAGAGAAATAGATTATACCTGCATGCAAGATCCAAACGGTGGAGTAGAGAAGACTAACTTTACCTTGGTGGAAGTCCTAAGGGTGGAGTAGAGAAGAAGGACTAGGAGAGGAAGAGTGAATTTCACTCAATACCTTGAGTCTCAAGAAGACCAAGACATGACAAGACTAACTCTACTTCACTAGAACTCAAGAGGGGAGAAGAGAGGATGTTTTTGTGTGCTTCAGAATGGAGGAGAATAAGAGTTTATATAGTAGTTTTGGAGAAAATATGAATGTAAGGGCATTTAATGAGGGTTGACAAATGGTCAAAGAGAATCATGAACCTAAACCCTATTTCAGTATTTAGAGAAAGTTTGTGCATTAAATTTGGAGGTTGGTGGGAGTGATGAGAAAGCTCAATGTCTAATACCTCAATTTTTCCCTTAGCTCCTGCAATAGTTTTCAGAGCTAATTTTGAAAAATCATATCTTTCTCAATTCTAATCAGAATTGCCTCATTCTTGTGCTTAAATTGAAGCCCCAGATGTCTAGTTTCTGGAAATATTAACATCACTCACAAATTCAAAATATTTTGAGAGATATAAATGAAATGGTGAACAAAAGTCATTTGCAAGATAATAGTTTTAGCATAATTAACATTAATAGGCTCCAAATTAGTTTCCAATTAACATTAATAGGCTCCAATTACTTCCATTTCAGATTCAATCAGTTCCAAATTTATCCCAATTAAAAAAGATAATTACACAAATTACCCATTGAATAATTAATGTTTAATCTAATTAATTAAGTGTGTGTGACCTTACCATAAGCTGTAGTCCTAGCCAGTCAAATTATGTGTTAGGACATATGTGAATCATGTTAGGAGGATATGTCAATATAGAATTAGCTAATCCTTTGACAAAATGTATTTTACTTGTAATTGGGTAGATCTAGGGTGTGTTTAATACTTCAAGGAACAAGATTTCAAGTCCAAGTATTAAAGCCATACAAATCTGTCCAAGAATCAAGTGAAGAAGTGCTAGATTTTAAAACTCGACAGATAGCATCTATCGAGGTTTATGTTAGGACATATGTGATTTGATGTTAGGAACATATGTTAATATTTTTATGTGATTGGCTAATCCTTTGACAAAACGCACTTTACTTGTAATTGGGTGATATATGATGCGTTTAATACTTCATGGAACAAGGTTTTAAGATTAAGTGTTAAAGTCATGCAAGTCTGTCCAAGAAACAAGTGAAGAAGTGCTGGTTTTTAAAACTCGATAGCTAGCATCTATCAAGGTTTAAAAAGCTGTTGAAGCCTAAAGCTCGACATCTAGCTCCATAGATAGGGAATTTATCGAGATTTACGAAAAACAGATTTTTCAGTTCTGTTTTGCTTCCAATTCGTGAGTATGTGTTTAGACTTTCTTTTCTCACAACCCTAAACATATATAAAGATTATTTTAAGGGTCATCAAAGGTAGCACAGTTGCACAAGTGTAAAGAAAAGTCTTGTTCATGTAAATTGTGACCGGAGACAGAATTTGCCTAGTTCATTTTTCTCTTGAAGAAGCTGCTGTGTTTGTACACATTAGAGTTTTGTGAGCAAGGAGCTTCATGATCTTCATCGTGTGATGAACTAAAGAATTTTACAGCCAACATCTTTCTCAAGCTGGTGATTAAGTCGCATATTGGGATTCGCGCATCTATTGGTTAGTCACGTACTGGGAGCCGTGCATTGGAAAGTAGAGATTGTCACTACAGAGCAAGTCCAATTGGGTATTGGGGTAAGGGTTCAACTGTAGGTTGGTATAAGGTACTGGGATTCTTTTACTTGTAACCACTTGTTTTGATAATAGTAGATTCTCAGAGTGGTGACCTTAAAATCACTCCGTGGGGTTTTTCCCGTGTAGGTTTTCCCCATTCATAAACAAATCACCGTGTCAATTTATTTTCCACTGCATTTAGTTATTTGGTGATTTGTTTGTGCTGCCACTCATATCGCATGCAAATTGAATTAACTAATTAACTTGGCTAAATCAATTGATTAATTTATCACAAGGGGTCAATATATTCTTGGCCTATCAATTTAAAAGGCTATGTATGCTCGATGCTCGACAGTTGCTCGATAGATGAGCTGTCTATCGAGATTTATGAAAATCATATTTTTAGTTCTGATTTCACACCAATCCATGATACATGTTTAGGTTTTCTTTTCTCATAACCCTAAACATATATAAGGATTATCTTAAGGGCCGTCAAAGGTTGTTTAAGTGTGAGGCAAAGTTTAGTTCATGCAAATTGTGATTGGAGACAGAATTTGCCCTAGTTCATCTTTCTTTTGAAGAAGCAGCTGCGTTTGTACGCTGTTGGGTTTTGTGACCAAGGAGCTTCGTGATGCAAAGGTCGAACGAGAAGAAATCTCCACAAAGTTTGATGAAGCCAATTACACCATTGGAGCACTGAGATTTGTAAATAATTTCTTGGCTGAGAAGACTAAGAAGCTTGAAGCAGAGATGTTTCAAGTCAAAGCTCAGTTGGAGAGGACTGCAAGTGCAAAGCTTGATGAGATGCTCAGCCTTCAAAAATCTGCTTCTAATCGAACCAATTTTGGGTATGATTTCTCTTCTCCTAATATTGCTTCCTTTACTACTACTATTTTTGTTTCTTCTACTAATAATGTTGAATCTGAGAACACTAATGTCAAAACCGTTTTAGCTAGTGAGAACATAGATAAGGGTAAATCTATTTTAGGAACAACCCCTAAGCTTGATAAGAAAGAGACTAGAAATCCTAGGGCTAAGAAGGGCAATACCCAAAAGTCAAAATAGAAGAAGCAGCATCTTTGTCATCACTGTGGAGCAACCAGACATACTTGACCTAATTCCTATAAGTGGCAAGCCACTCAATAGAGCAATAATATGATCTCATCAGGAAACCAGAATCAATTTCCATCCTCTTTTGCTCCTTTTGGAGATCTACTCAAAGCCCTTATGTTCCTTTCGAACTTGAACGGTTTCAATTCTTCCCCCTCATCACCGGATCAAGGGTTCGCCAAACAGAAAGGTTCTTCCAAAGTGTGGAAGAAAAAAGGCTCTTCCAAAGTGTGGAAGGAAAAAGGCTCTAAGTGATTCTGTCACTTTTCTCTCTCTCCCTCTATTTTTGCTTGCATTACTTGTGTGTTTTGCTTACTTGTTTTGAGTCAATCTAGTTTTATGCTTTACTTTGTTTAACAAGTTTTTGTTTGTTTGTTTTTTATTTTGCTTTATTTTTGTTTTTCATAAAAAAAAATTGAAAAAAAATCAGAAAAATACAAAAACAATGTGTGTTTTGTGTACATTGGTACTTATGTACCTTGGATGACCATTGAAACAAAGTTTTCTAAATATTGTATCTTTTGTAGCTTAGATGAACATCTTTATGCACAACTAAGCAAGTAAGCTTTGTGGCTCGTGTTTATGATGAGTAAGATTAAGTAGTCACTTGTACTTAACACTCGTATCACTCTTTTTGACGAGAAGTACTAGAAAATCATAAGAGAAAGGCATAAATAACCATCTCACCACTGTTGCCCACCAATCATGAAATGACATATGTATGCTTTGGCATAGCAAAAGTGCAATGTCAAAAACTTAACATCATTGGGTATTTCTTTCCTCTCTTTTTTATGCCCATGCATGATATTCTTTACAAAAGGAAATATGCAAAGAAAAATAAAAGCAAAAATAATCAAAATGCTTTATATATGATTGCAAGCATGTCTTCTAGGAGATGTGGGAGTTATAAGATGTACCTCGAAGGTGATAGTCCCCATCAAGCAGTTATGATTGTGTGTGAGTTAAAGTGATTTTCTCATATCTCAAATTGTCATAATATGTAGACACTTACGCAATCTTGTGATGTTTTTCACACACAAAACGCAATATTCTTTGCTACTTTTGATACATGTGTAGGTACAATGTAATTTGGCCATCACAAGGAATACATGTGTTAATGTATGCTCACTAAACAATCTTGACTTGTTTTTGAAATATAAAATTGGTTAGACTTGTTTAGTGTGTGTGTGTGTGTTTTTTTTTTTATCTAAATGCTTGACATTTTTTTGTTGAGAGATGTTTTTGAGAACTTAAAATGTTGTTTGGATCTTTGGTTGAGTAGCATGCTTGATTGCAATCATATATGTGTTTTTCTCTTCTTTGAAAAACTATTTTTAAGCAATCTCGACAGCTTCTCAATAGCTCTCAACATCTAGGCTATCTATCGAGTCTCTTGAACTTCCTTTCTTGATAGCTGTTATCGCAATTTCGATCCATCGAAGTTTTGGAGATTTTATCTCGATAGTTTCTCGACAGCTTCTCGATCCATCGAGGAAGTTTCTGTATGCTCGATAGATGCTCAATAGCTTCTTGATCCATCGAGGTTCTTTTGCCGTGGACACCCCTCAATAGATGCTCGATAGCTTTATATGTTGAAATTTAAATCTCGACACCTTTCGATACCTCTCGATGCATCGAGAATCGTAGATTTCTATATAAAGTGTCAGCGCGTTTTCTCACTCATTTCTCTTGATCTCTCTCGACTCTTTCAGACTCCTCACCTTCCCAAACACCTCTCTCTCACTCTAAACTTCTTTCCCACTCTTTTTTCGGCCTCAAGAGAGATTTCTTTCACTGGTAAGATCTCTTTTCTCTCATCTTATCATGCATTTCATCTCTTTTGACCTAACTTTTGGGGTTTTTGGAAAAATTTTGGGGTTTTTAAAAATTGATGAAGTTTTTATGAAATTTTTGGGGTGGGTTTTGTTTAAATGATCATGCATTGTATCACATTTGCATTTTAACAATGTTTCATGCATTATAGATGTGTGTTTATTATGTTGAAAGCATGTGTACTGGTAGGATTGAATTGGGTTGAGCCCATGATGTTTTTAATGTTGCATGTCACATGTTCATGCATACGTACCAATATTGTTTCTATCTTATTGATATTAAACTGTTTGGTGCTTTTTTGCGTGTTTCTCTCTCTCTCTTTCTCTTTCTTTTGGTTAGTAGCTCTATGACACCTAAACGAAAATCTGCTCCGTCCTGGAACCCTCTTTGTTCTAGGGCATCTACTTCTATTGATCCTACCTCCTCACATGTCAGGTTCCGTGATGATAAAGCCCGTAAGGACGTTTCAGAGAAATTTTCTCGATGAGGCATTCATTTGGAACACCAAGTCATTCTATCGGACTTTTCTAATACTGACCTTACCACTATCATCTACAGTAAGGGTTGGGAGTCACTATGTGGCATTCTGATCACTTGTCCCTCCGTGATCATACAGGAGTTTTACATGAACATGCATGAATTTGATTACTCTATACCTCATTTCTTCACTCATGTTCGGGGTACGCGCATTGTAGTCACTCCGGATCTTATATCCAAGGTGCTACATGTACCAAGGGTAGCGCATCTTGACTACCCTGGCAGTGATCAACTTAGGACTATGTCCAAAGACAAACTCTCGTCTCTCTTCTATGAGACACCATCATCTTGGGGTGACCATCAAAACACCCCTTGCACGGGCTTTGCAAAAGGTCCGTGGTTCCTTAAGATGGTGATGACATTTGTTCTTTATCCCATGTCTCATGATAACTCCATTACTAAGCCTCATGCTCGATTTTTGTTGTCCCTCATTGAAAGGATTACCATAGACTTTCCCTTTCACTTCATACTCTCCCTTATAAATGTCTATAGCGATACAACGATCCATGATAAGCTTATCTTTCCTTCGGCTATCACGCGGATCATTCGCCACTTCTCTGTCTCCAATCTTGAGTCAAATCACTTCTTTGTCACAGGTGCCATTGATGCGACGAACGTTAGACAAAGCGAGGCCCAACTTTAATCGAAGCAACCATGGACCGAGATGGTGGCTCCTCTGGCCTCTTTCACTCCATCCACATTTGCTCCTCTAGCCTCGAGGTGGTCATGGCGCAGCTTCAGTGCATGGATGCTCGCCTTGACACACTCAGTGATGAGTTGTGTTAGGTGAACACCTATGTCGGTCGTATTGCACGATGGCAGGCTCGCCTTGGTGGCTTCATGGCGTCTCCCTCTCCTTCTCCAGAGGCTTTAAAGGACGAGGATGATGATGGTGACTCCAACGATGATGAGGATGCTGAGGATGAAATGCTAGCTCTTCCGGTGACGACGAGATGACTGCTTGAGTTACTTACCCTTTGTCATTCGTGACAAAAAGGGGAAGTAGTTTTGGGTATGAGAGTAGTCATGTACTTAGGAGGAGAGTTAGTATAGGAGATATCTTTGTTAGGGGGAGTGTTTTTCTTTTTGAGGGATGTAGTGAGAACCTTTTGTATCTTTTCTTTTCTTTTCTTTTTTTATAAATTGTTTTTACATTGTGATAGCAAACCTTGTATTCTTCTTGATATATATATATTGAGATTGTTATTACATTCTTTCACCTGTCTCTACATGTGCTGTTTCTTTTCTCTCTTTATGCACATGCTTCTTATTATTTGTATTCAATTTTTAAATTTCTGTTTCACACTAAGATGCCGTGATGAGTTTTGTTTAAAAGTGTTTCAGAAATACAAGTTGTCAAAGTCTTCCATACCATGAACTCTCTTCTTGCAAATTTTTTTAAGAGTTTGTGTTAGGATAGATTTTATTGTATTTAACAAGTGAGTATGAGTTGAGTGATTTATGACTTCTCTCATATGTTCATTTGTTTGTAGTGGTTTTGTCATAGATTACTAAAGGGGGAGATTGTTAGGACATATATGAATCATGTTAGGAACATATGTCAATATAGAATTGGTTAATCCTTTGACAAAACACACTTTACTTGTAATTGGGTAGATCTAGGATGTGTTTAATATTTGAAGGAACAAGATTTCAAGTCCAAGTGTTAGAGTCATGCAAATCTATCCAAGAATCAAGTGAAGAAGTGCTAGATTTTAAAGCTCGACAGCTAGCTCGACAGATAGCATCTATTGAGGTTTAAAAGGCTATGTAAGCCCAATGCTCGACAGTTGCTCGATAGATAAGCTATCTACGAGATTTATGAAAATCAGATTTTCAATTCTGATTTCACACCAATCCATGTATACATGTTTAGGTTTTTTTTTTTTTTTTTTTTTTTTTTTTTTTTTTTTTTTTTTTTTTTTTTTTTTTTTTTTTTTTTTTTTTTTTCTCACAACCCTAAACATATATAAGGATTATCTTAGGAGCCGTCAAAGGTTGTGCAAATGTGAGGCAAAGTTTGTTCTTGCAAATTGTGACCAGAGTCAAAATTTGCCCTAGTTCATCTTTCTCTTGAAAAAGCTGCTGTGTTTATATGTCGTTGGATTTTGTGACCAAGAAGCTTTGTGATTTTCATCGTGTTGATGAACTGAAGAACTTTGCAGTCAACATCTTTGTCAAGTTGGTGAGTAAGCCACGTACTGGGATCCACGCATCGATTGGTTAGTCACGTATTAGGAGCCGTGCATTAAAAATGAGAGATTATCACTATAGAACAAGTCCAATTGGGTATTGGGGTAAGGGTTCAACTGTAGGTTAATATAAGGTACTAGGGATTCCTTTACTTATAACCGCTTGTTATGATAATAGTGAATTCTCAGAAGTGGTGACCTTAAAATCACCCGGAGAGGTTTTTGCCTTGGAGGTTTTCCTCATTCGTAAACAAATGATCGTGTCAACTTTATTTTTCATTGCATATTAACTTAGTTGGTGATTTGTCCTAGTTCATCTTTCTCTTGAAGAAGCTATTGCGTTTGTACGCTGTTAGGTTTTGTGACCAAGGAGTTTCATGATTTTCATCGTGTTGATGAACTGAAGAACTTTGCAGCCAACATTTTGCTTAAGTTGGTGAGTAAGCCGCATACTGGGATTCGTGCATCGATTGGTTAGTCACATACTGGGAGTCGTGCATTGAAAAGGAGAGATTGTCACTACAAAACAAGTCCAATTGGGTATTGGGGTAAGAGTTCAACTGTAGATTAGTATAAGGTACCGGGATTCCTTTATTTTTAACCGCTTGTTGTGATAATAGTGAATTCTTAGGAGTGGTGACCTTAAAATCACCCGGTGGGATTTTTGCCTTGGAGGTTTTCCCAACTCGTAAACAAATCACCGTGTCAACTTTATTTTCCACTGCATGTTAATTTAGTTGGTGATTTGTTTGTGCTACCATACGTTTTGCATGTTAATTGAATTAATTAATTAACTTGGCTAAATCAATTAGTTAATTTATCACAAGGGGTCAATACATTCTTTGCCTATCATTATGACATGCCATTAATTTTAAATTGGTTATAATTATAACTAGTCGCTAACCCGTGCTATGCACGGGAAACTTCAAGAAATTTATTTTAATATATTATATGTTTTTTTTTTTTTTGCCTCTATTAAGCACTAATAAATAAAAATTGTATATTTGAACAAATAAATCAAGGTTTATAATAACAATTTCCACATTAAAATTGCAATAATATAATATCAAAAACTTACATACAAATAAATACAAAAATAATTTGTTTATGCTTATATGCTCCCACTTCTCATGGCTGGAAATCTTCATTATTGTATACAATTGTATCTTTGTATGATGTAACATAAAGTTAGAGCAACATAAAGTTGTTTTCAGGCCCCCGGCAGTGTTCTTTCTTTTCCATGGTACCCTAGATCTCCCAAAAGTGCAACTTATATGCCTTGAAAAAGAAAATAACTTATTAACTTCCTTGACAATAACAAAGACCACCACATGAAAATGTCCACTTAATAGAATAAGAATCATATTATTTAGTTTCACTAATCCACCATTGAATTTCGTAACTCACATTAAAGATAACACCAAAGACTTTAAATCATATATAGTCCATCGTTTCCATCATGAAAATCAAAAGATATGAGCATGTGGTTTGAAAATCATCATCTAAAGCATTGCATTGTCAAATAAGAAAAAGAATATATCAAGCATTGAACACACACTTAAAATGGAATGTAAAAACCTGGTCCTTTTTTAACTTGATAAGTGTAGCTCTTTTATCTAACTTCAACATTAAAATTTGCAAAATAGGAATTTAATATTTTTTAAAAAAAATTATATCCCTGAAATTATTATTTAATGGGCAAAGAGAAAGCAAAGATTTAAAAAAATGCTTTCACATCTATCTTCGACATTAGTCTTTTCTACCATCCACACAAAGTCAATCACAAAGCTATCATGCATGAAAATGTTTGTGGAGTGGTGTCACACCATTGGCATAAATGATATGCATTTCAAAGTGTTTTGATTATTCAACCTTCCATCAAACCCCATCTATTCTATAGATCATCATGTACAATTCAAATTCCCATTCTCACTACTTTAAAGTAGCATCACATCAACAATAACAATATTAAAAAGTTAGGTGATATGATTATGAATCTTTAGTACTCTTCTCAAATACTACCAATATGCATGAGTATTCATTCATCTGATAAATAATTTAATATGCATATGAGTAATCAAGTTAGTATGTGGAAACTTAATATGACATTTTTAATTTGGTACGTGCAAACATGTAAATATGACATTTCAAGTTTAATTTGCATTCAGCAGCGTGTGATTGTAGAATCCTTAAAAGTGATGTGCACAACTTTTCTTTTTCATTTTTCTTTTCCAGCTAAATGTGCATTACCATTGTAGAATTTTTGCAAAGTATATTAGAAGATACTGTAAAACTGGAGGAAAAAAAAAACCAAAAAGAAATTGAAAGAAGTTGGAAACACACAACTAAAAAGAACGGTCAATTTGATAAATCACTCATTATATATTTATAAATTCATGATCAACTGTCTATTAATTGTAGATATCAAGAAGCCAACTCTATCTCAAACTGACAAGTTTGTCTTTGTGTGTTTAAGATTAGAGATAGTCCAATTGTACCCTTATGGCCTGCACAATCCTGATGAGTAATGCCTACTTAAAATCCAAAAAACTCAACTTCAATTTCTTTACAATTAAACCTAATAGTAATCAAGTAATTGAATAGCTTTGAGACAAAGTATACCTGTAACTAACAGTCTCAAAACTTGTAAAACATAAATCACATCAGAATATACCTAATTAATTATACAAAATGATCCACGATTAATGAATGCACATAATATCAAAAACAACAATGAGGACAGAACCTCTGTGTGGATGATCTGGAAATCCAATGGAAGGAGTCACTGCAATCCATATCAATAAAAGAAATTTGAAAATTTAATACCCAGAAGATAGAAAGTCAAGAACAAAATAACCATGAATCAAAGTTGAAACCAACCAACTGATAAAACAAATAAAATAGCTATATAAAGATTCTTGAATCCCAAACACACTAAATAAAAACCCAAAATTATTTATAATTTGAATCCTACAATTTCTCACTGACCAAACAAAAATCATTATTATTATTAAAAACCAAAGCAATAACACAAAAAGAGAGAGATGGGATGGAACATAAATTTGAACATCTTCTTTGAGCTACATGTTTTATGTTAATTTAAAATTTCTAAGATTCCTTGAATTTCATATGAAAAGTTGCTAGTCTCACATCAAGGAATTTACCAAAGCAATAACACAAAAAGAGAGAGATGGGATGGAACATAAATTTGAACATCTTCTTTGAGCTACATGTTTTATGTTAATTTAAAATTTCTAAGATTCCTTGAATTTCATATGAAAAGTTGCTAGTCTCACATCAAGGAATTTACCAAAGCAATAACACAAAAAGAGAGAGATGGGATGGAACATAAATTTGAACATCTTCTTTGAGCTACATGTTTTATGTTAATTTAAAATTTCTAAGATTCCTTGAATTTCATATGGAAAGTTGCTAGTCTCACATCAATGAATTTAGTATTTTGAACATAATGTTGTAATAATGTACTGAAAATAGAAATCATGAAAATGAAGATAACTCACCATGCACAATTAGCTAACATTACAGCAACCTTATTTAGCTTGGCTGGAATGAAATTGAATTTCCACTAATACAATCCTGGCAATAGAGTATAAAATATTAAAATATCAGCAACTAAAAAGTTCATAACTTTAAAATTTGGAGTTAGAAGATTGCATAGCAAAGATCAGTTGCTAAAAATAAAAATGCCAACCAAGAAGAAACTTAAGAGGGAGATCATCATTGAGCCGCCCCTCTTTTAATGAGCTAAACTTTGAACATGACTTCTACCTTATGTGCAAAAGGGCTTTTACAAAGTATAAAATAATTATAAACTTGAGAAGGATCTTAAAAATAAAAAATATGAATGAAAATACAAGCAAAAACACCTCAAACACCTCATATGCACTATGCAGAATCCCATATGCAGAATCCCACTGCAGACATAGCATCAAACACCTTACAGGCACTATTATAGACTCTTTTTATCATTTTGTCAAATAAAGCAAAAACTGATATTTAAATTGCCACAATTAAAAGCACAACCACCATTCCAAATTTGAGAGATAAGTAGGATAATTAATCGATATTTAGAGTTACCCATGACTGGATTAGACTTCATTGTTTCAACAGGGTATATCAATAGTTAAAAAAGATGTTATGTCTCTATTGAGAATAATCTAAAATGTCACTGTTATACACGCACAAACTGCTATTCAGCAATCCCTTTGCTAAACTTTAAAGGATCAAATCTTGGCAAAGTAGAAAGCAAAATTTGAATATTTTGTTGGAGAGAAAAACAGAAAGGAGAAGATTCTAGGAAGGATGGTAACTTGGAAAATTAGTTCCAAATACTGATGCTACAGTCAAATATTATAAAGATCAGTCATAAAAGAACACAACTCTTGCGACATCAAAAGACAAATAGTTTCTATTTGGGGGAGCTATCCCTATGATGTTCATGATTGGGAAATTAAAACAACTATTCGATGACACCAAATCCATACTATATATAATCCTTTTCTACTTGGGTTGTGAGGAAAATTCACTGTACCATTCAATTAAACATCTTCAGAAAACAACGGTGAAAAAAAGGGGCAAGCTTTTTCATCATATATAGCAAATTTAATAAAACAATTTGTCAACAGCAACATAAATCTATAATATAAAGAGCTAGAATTTCCCAATTCAATATAATTGAAGAAAGAAAACCTTGGATTTGAAGTGCAACCGCTGGTCAGCCTTGCAAGCCGTCAAGAATTCTAGCTTTTTCATCATTGTACCAGTTTCCTTTCCTTGGTTTGTCAGATGGAGAGTAAGGTGAGCTCTAAGAGGTAAAGATGATGGGTCAATCGTTTCCCAACATATCCGACCGGCTTTTCCTTCTTTCTCATCCTAAGTTTTGGATTTTGATTTTGGATTTTTGGGGGAAGGAGAAGGTTTTGATATTTGGAGAGAGAGGGTTTCTGAGGAGAGAGAGGAATGGTTGTATATGTTGCCCATGGTTTTGCTTTTGCCGTGGTTTTGATTAGAATTTAGGTTTCTAGTTTTTTGTTTTATCGGGCTTTAGGAAAAAAATAATCAAAATTTTTTGTTTTTCTTTTTGGTTTTGCTTTTGCCGTGGTTTTGATTAGAATTTAGATTTTTAGTTTTTTGTATTATCGGGATTTAGGAAAAAAATAATCAGAATTTTTGTTTTTTTTTTTTTTAAATAATGCTAACGTGGAAAATTGTGGGAGCTTAAAAAGCTTCGGTTTTATATATATATAGACTAATTGGAATCAATTGTTCATAATCACATATAGTTGAACTTAATTTATGATAGTGCATCTCGGTTGTTAAAACTTGATTTGATGATAACTTTCAATTTGATGGCCCATTTAAGGCTTATGACCAATCAATTTGATCGTTACAACATCAAGATCATTTCGGTAAAAAAAAATTAAGGGTTTAATGGTAATAATTAAGATACCTATTTTCAAGGTAAAATTACTCTTTTACCCTTCATGTGAGGTTAAATGCAGGTTGTAAAATGAGGTGCCAACAACTTGATGCTAACTTGCTTGCACATTGATCGACATGTTGTCAGAATTGCTCATTGCGTTGTTGCAAAGTTTGGACAAAGTTTACTCCCACCTAATTGGATTTCATCCCTCCTTCGGAGCTGGAAAGACTAGTTTATGTTAATAGTTTTAAAGTTAGCTTGTATCAAATTGCTTTTATCCTTGTTTTTCTTTTCATTGTTCTCTTTTGAAAGTTCAATAAGTGTATAAAATACCTTGAACGTTTAGACCCCCAATTTACAAATTACCAATTCAAGCTTAATATCAAAAAATTAATGCGCAAAAAATGAATGTAAGCTTAATACAGAATTGATAAACAATCTAAACCAAATAAATTCACATCCACAACAAAAATTAAATGGAAAAGATTAAGGGAAGAGAGATGCAAACACAAGGACAACACTCGATGTGTTATCGAAGAGGAAACCGAAGCCCTAGGCGTAAAACCTCTACGTCGCCCTCTAAGCGGTAAACAATCCACTAAAGAATGTAGTTGGGATACATGAACAGTAAAAGACCCTCTAAGCCTAATCTACCCAATGTACCTAAGCCCTCCAAGCTCCTACTCCAACGAGGTTACACCGAACCTATTTCTTCTTTAGCTTGCCGAATTCCGCTACTTGACCATAGCATCTACCAATATGAAATTGATCCCTTCTTAATTGCTTCCCAAACACCAAATGGCCTCCTCACAGATATGGGTATGGTGAGAAAAGGTTTTGGTAATGTACCTCTCAAGGATTTGACAATGGAGAGGAAAAGAGTAGAGGAATTTGAAGAGTCTCTATATGAAGATTGTGGATGAATCAATCTTGTTTTTCTCTAGGGTTTCTCTCTCAAAATTCTCTCTGGAAGCTCTCTCAAAATCGTGGGTATAAGGGTATATATATAGTAGGGTGAGAAGGAATGTGAAAAGTCAGTTTTTCCCAAATAGGGTGTTCTAGCGACTTGACCTCGCAACTGGGTTGAGTCGCGAGTTCAAGCCGCGAGCTAACGACCTGGCCAGCCTAGGACTTTTGTCCTGTAGTGCAACAATTGGCACGACTCTTCAGCTTTTGGCATGCTTGGCACGTGTGCAACCTTCTGGCGGCTTGCAAGCCGTGAGCCACTCACGAGATCCAGTCGCGAGTCCCTGCTTTTTTGCACAATCTTGAGCATTTTTCACACTCTCTCACACACACTACCCTTACATGATTCCCACCTAAATACAGGGTTACTAATTGCTAAAATACAAGAAAATTTGGCACGGAATAAATCCAACAAGATTGTTGATAAAATTCAACCTTACAATCTCCCCCTTTGGCTATTCCATGACAAAACCCTAAAACAAACTCTAGACTTAATATGTGAGTTGGGAACAGTTGAACAAAACTCACTCACACCTAACTCTAGAATCTGATAAGCTCTTGAATCATATGAACAAGTAACTCCTGAAACACAACACAATTTGATCATTGTATGCAGAAAACTTGTAAGGCGTATGAGGCAAGCACAATGCGATCAGGTAAAATGGAATGAGAAATAAACCGTGGCTTAACCAAACAGGCAATCACTATAAAATAGTGACCACAATGCTCATTCACACTTGGAACGAATATCCGGACATTCAAATTAATAAGCTTAAAACAAATCACTTGCATTCCCAACACTCAACCAATGCACAATACTTAAAGTATATGCATCTAGGAACAAAATCCTACTAGGGCACAAGAGTGAAAATACTTAAAGAAAATGCATAACATTTAGCTAGAAGTATAGGCAATAGAACATAAAGGCTGCATAGCATGGTACAGACCATAAAAGCCTACAAATTTATGAAAACAAACTCTAAAAGCTTACAAAAGCAACATGGGCACAAACAAAAGAAATACTAAATAACAACTTTAAATATTAAGAAACTAAAGTATCATAAGTGTTTTAAAACATATCCATGAGTTTAAAACCAAAACAATAAACTAAATGTTTAGACACATCAAACCCATAAACTATAATAAACATAAAGTAAAACCAAAACATAAACAGCTCCCCCTTAAAATGACACTCCCCTTCAAGAGCTGTCCCTCAAAAGTTCTCCCCCATTTTGACCGGAATGGCTAAAGGGTCACTGCTGGGTGCTGAAGCTGTCAAACTTGGCTGAAAGTATGTTGAGTTGATCCTGAACAACTGCCATCCTGTCAGTATGCTCATTCTGGACCTTTCTAAGTCCATCAATCCTCTTTAGAATGATCTAGAATGCATCAGGAGGTACCTCTGATGAGGTTGAAGCTCCGCTCCTCTTGCCACGGCTTCTGGGTGTTGAAGCTTGTCCTATAGTCACTGTCTCAGTCTCCATTTGGTCACCTTCATCTTGATCACCTACCTCTTCATCACCTGGAAGACAAACTTGAATCCTGATGATGGTTAGCTTGTTGATGGCTGAAGGTGTAGGCATGGGGCTGATATCTTGAGGGATTTCAATACCCTTTGCTCTGAAAATCCTCATAAGAAGGCTAGGAAAGATCAGCTTGGGCCTAGAGGTGGTTTTAGTCTCATCCACAATAGTGTCAAAGATGTGAGAGCTGATGTCAATGAAGATTTTCTCCTTAAGTTCCATGAGGAAGATAGCTCTGGCATTGTTGATTGTAGTCAGCTTCCTCATAGGATACAGATTGAACATCATAATGGTGGTTAGACACCTCATGTCAGCTGGAAATGCGGTAGTATTGAGGCATCTCCCTTCTCGTTGTCTACCAATGCAAGTTTAGATAGTTTCTATAGAAAGCATTCTGTCCTTGTAGTTGGTGAAGTCAAAGTCCGCTAATCCTTCAAGCCCTAGCACCTCATCAATATCATGGGCATCTATGGTGAATTCCTTTCTTCTAACCCAACAACTCAACTCATCCTCCCTTATCACAGCATTTGCATAGAATTCTCTAATTAAAGGCTCACAGACAACAGGTAGGTCATTCAGTAATTTATCCCATCCTCTGCCCTCAAAGCAACTTGGAATGAAGGTGTCCCTCAAATCCCCTAAGTCAACAAATCTTTCCTGAATACTGGTACCCCTCAAGAAAGAATCCCTATATCTATCAAAGTGTTGAACCGACCTAAATAGGTTATGGTCCATTTTCAACCTTTTGTCAGCTTTTTTAGCGGGAGTCTTCTTCTTTGTAGGAGAAGGTGCCATCTGTGAACAAGCAGAAAAGGCCACAATATAGAGCACAATAGAGGAATACTCAGAACATTAGTAACACGTTATTGTCAAAAATATAGCACCAAAGCACTTAATTAAGACACAGTTCAGAGACAGGTGTAGAATAAGAAAGTTCAAAGCAGTGAGAAATAGAACAACCTATTTACACAACAACTCAAACACAAACATTCTAGGTCACAATTCCAAACACCAAATGTATCACCACTACTCAGATGAATTGAAACAAGGAGTACCACATAAAAAAAAAATGTCTATGAGACATATCTAAATGATTATGATATGATCAAACCAACATAGAGCAAATAATATCCTCAAGACAATAGCAGCATTCATGAGAATAAAAAACTATAGCAACAAGCAGACAAGACACTATAACCCAACAAACAGAACTTAACCAAATTGAAACAAAAATACTCCAAACAGAGAATATCACAAAAACAATATCATATGACAATGTGACTAAAAAAAACATGGGTATGAGATAAACCAAACAACATAGAACAGATAATAACCTCTAATAGTGAAGAGAAACATGAAAGAGCCAGATATAGCAACCTAGCCTAAACAAGATCAATCAAGCCCAAACACTCAAACTCAACAAACAGGAACCCATCCCATAGACAAAACCACAGATATCACAAAATTCAGTAACGAATCACAAATCCAAGAAAATAAAGCTGAAAACACGAAATATGTAGTGAAAGAGAGAAAACCCATACCTTTTTCTTGAAGATTTGAGAAAGAAATGATTTAGAATGGAAGTTCTTTGGAGAGTGACACGGTGAGTTTAAGAGTTTTTCAGAAAAGGAAGAAGATGAACAGTCAGAAATGTTCAAGGGAAAACCGAAAAGGTTTAAAAACTGACCAAGTTTGCCCAAAACATGCGATTTTCGCGACTGGGACAAGTCGTATGCAAGTCGCCAAGACCACCCGCTAGAACACTAAAAAGAAAACTTTGATAAACAATCTAAACCAAATAAATTCACATCCACAGCAGAAATTAAATGGAAAAGATTAAGGGAAGAGAGATGCAAACATAAGGACAACACTTGATCTGTTATCGAAGAGGAAACCGAAGCCCTCGGCGTAAAACCTCTCCGCCGCCCTCCAAGCGGTAAACAATCCACTAAAGAATGTAGTTGGGATACATGAATAGTAGAAGACCCTCCAAGCCTAATATACCCAGTGTACCTAAGCCCTCCAAGCTCCTACTCCAACGAGGTTACGCTGAATCTATTTCTTCTTTAGCTTGCCAGATTTCGCTACTTGACCATAGCATCTACCAATATGAAATTGGTTCCTTCTTAACTGCTTCCCAAACACCAAATGGCCTCCTCACAGATATGGGTATGGTGAGAAAAGGTTTTGGTAATGTACCTCTCAAGGATTTGACAATGGAGAGGAAGAGAGTAGAGGAATTTGAAGAGTCTCTATATGAAGATTGTGGATGAATCAATCTTGTTTTTCTCTAGGGTTTCTCTCTCAAAATTCTCTCTAGAAGCTCTCTCAAAATCGTGGGTATAAGGGTATATATATAGTAGGGTGAGAAGGAATGTGAAAAGTCAGTTTTTCCCAAACAGGGTGTTCTGGCGACTTGACCTCGCGACTAGGTTGAGTTGCAAGTTCAAGCCGCGAGCTAATGGCCTAACCAGCCTGGGACTTTTGTCCTGTAGTGCAACAGCTAGCGCGACTCTTTAGCTTTTGGCATGCTTGGCACGTGTGCAACCTTCTGGCGACTTGCAAGCCGCGAGCCACCCGCGAGATCCAGTCGCAAGTCCTTGCTTCTTTGCACAATCTTGAGCATTTCTTCAGACTCTCTCACACACTACCCTTACATGATTCCCACCTAAATGCAGGGTTACTAATTGCTAAAATACAAGCAAATTTGGCACGGAATAAAGCCAACAAGATGGTTGATAAAATTCAACCTTACATCTTTTGAAAAAAAAAAAAAGGAAAAAAAATTCGTTCCTATTTCTTTTTAGAAGATTTCTCCTAAAAAAGTATGACAGTATGATTCTCGTGGAATTAAAATTGCTATTTTTAATTCAAAACATATAGCTTAATGAGGTGATACTTAAAATAAGTGGTTTCTTTGCAAAATTGGCTTCCATTGGGATATAAGGAGTTAGTGACTTAGTGCATATTAGAATTTTTAGGGTTTTAGGCGATCACAAAATTAATCAAATTTTAAATAGATAATTACTTATTTAAGTATGCTTTTGATTAAAATGATTAACATATCAAACAAGCACAAATCACATAGATAACAAAAATGATGACCTAGCTGGAAAATCAATAAAACTATCCGTTTCACAATAAAAAAAACCTAGGGAAGATTTAATTTAAACAATCCTCAAGGCAATATATCCATTAATATAATTGATGTTTGTACTATAGGCTCTAAATCCACGAGCTCTTCTATTCATGACCATTGCACATATTCTCTCCTATTCGTGACTCTGAGATCTCCACTCAAAGATTTGATCAAAAACTGTAGTTAACTGACTGCAACAACTTTTCTTTTTAATCAAATCTGATGTTTGCATGTAGTGATCTAGTTTTAGCTTCAAAATGGTTTGGAAAAACTCTAAATCTGTGTACATTGTACTAAACATTAACCTATTGTATCTTCAAAAACGTGCTCTAGGGTTTGTATTTATATGTATTTAAGATCCATTAAAACCCTAAATCAAATGGCTAATAAAAGAAGTTGAGAATCAATTCTGCCCGAGTCTCGATTGGTTTAGACATGCAGTTTGACTGGTCGAAGTAAGTGGATTTCAACCTGTTGAGCTTCAATCGAATTGCAATATTCCAATTGTCTCTTTTTTGCAATCTTGAGTCTTCATGTAGTCTGAACTTGATTTGTCTTATTCCAAGGATTAATCCAACACTAATCAACTAGACAAACTAAGTGTGAGAGTGCCCTTTTCTGTGACACTCAGGCCCAAGGATCCCGGGCCTAAATAAAAGGTTTGGTGAACCGGGCCTTGACTCACCGCAGTTAACAAGCTGTTTAAGAATCAAGTGAAATACAGGGGATGCTCTTGACAATAAAAAAATGACAAGCAAGGATATTCATATTGAAGAATGCCAAAAAAAACAACAAGGTAAATTCAAAAGGAAAGAAGCAGGATTAGCAAAGTGGTACAAAATTAATGCTAAGGGGATCCTGGGATTAATGAGGCATATTTCATTAATACGTTGTCTGTTAAGTTACAGAAAGCTCACTAGGACGTGATACAAGGTTCAATCAAGCTCAAAAATTATAGTCTTGAATGGCTATTTCAGCCTTCAAAACTTGCAAAGTTTGATTCTCTTTGAATCCGAGTATGTGCAATAGTGGCTTTTACAGGATACCGGGAAGCAATATTCGTTTTTCCCTTAGTGTTTTCTTTCTCTTCACCACAGATTTACTGATAGTTTTTCTCTAGAAAATCTCTTCTTTTTTCTCTCTTTTTCCCTGCCTTTTTTCTTCGCAACCCATCCCTTCCTTTTATAATGGAGTTCTAGTCTTCCCGGGGAATCGTTGGTTCCCCTGTTTTGCCTTCTTGTGAACAGAGCCATGTTTCGTGCCTATCACTCGGTAAGTCCCATTTCCCGTTTTTCTCATTCTTTCCTTCTTTCAGCTCTGATTCTTTTGAAAGTCCCTGGTTAGCCACCTTCTTTGGGATGTGCTGAGGTATGCCCTTCTCGGCATCACCGTTTTGGCAGTTCCACTTTTCCCTCTTTTTTCCCATCTGGGCGGAATCCTGTTCTGCCAACTTTAAAGCCGCTTATTATCATTCCTTTTTTTTTGTGTTTCTCTGTTCTGGTTCCTTGAGGTTTTTTTCTGTCTATGCCATGAGAGGTCGCTGGGTTTTACTGGCGCTCGTGTTTTGTTACTTCGTTTCTTATTTTCTTCTTCTGTCTTTTTCTTTCGAGTTGTCCTAGTCTTCCTTTAACTTTGTGCCTGAAAGGATCCGCGCCTCTTGATGTTTGCTGAGGATCCTGACTTCTTATCCCCTACCGTGGTTCTCTTTTTTTTTTTTTTTTTGGATGCTTCTTTTTCTGGGCTTCAAGTCTCCTGGGCCCTTTTTATTCCTTCGTGGTTCCCCTGCATCTGTTGCTTTTGACTTAGCTTGATTTTTTCCTTTTGGGCCTGACTCATTCCTTTGGGCCTCCTTCACTATGATCCTTTTTAGACCTCAACATTTAGCCCCCCGAGCTCGTGGGTTGCCTGAAGCCCACGCGTGAGTAATTCAGGTTTTCTAAGATTTTCGTAGGATCTCCCCCTTTTTAACTTCTCCTGGGTTCCCTTCTTTTTACTTAGGATCCCGGCCTTTTTCTGCTGCTTTTGGTCACCCTTTTTTTTTGTGTGTTGTGTTCCCTTATTTTTGCAGTTTCCTCTTTGCACGGGACGTGGCAGTTGAGGTAAAATTCCTCTACCCACTTTTCTCGTTTCCCGTTACTTCTCATTAATAACTGTTAATTAATCCCTTCTTCAAATTAAATTTTTTGGCAACTGGCACATCTTTTCATACACTGCCTTCCCCAACTGCTATTTGCGCATTTATTGTAGCCGTTTCACCTTATCACTTTGCTTCTCTGAGTCTTTCATTCTTGGGTTTCTCCTTCTTTTTCTTTTCTTCTCTGTTATTCCGGTCTCCCCCCTTTTTGCACTTTCAATCTCTTCTCTTCTCATTGTTCGTGTTGTTCCAATGGCTTCTTCTTCTTCCCAAAAGAGGAGAGAGCGTACCCCCAGTCCTTCTAAGGGTGAAGGTTCTTCTGGTTCTGCTCCGAGTGATTCTCGCGAGGCTACTGAACGTCCGGCCTTCCCTTTACGGGATCCTTGGTACTCTCCCAGTCCATTTTTCCCTCATGTATCTCATGGCGAGGCTCCTCTGTCTCCTCATGCTTGGATGTTTTCTGGCCAAGCGGGTTTCGCCGGTTCTGCCCAGGTTCCAGACCCTGGAGAGATCTTCGACCTTCAGATTAGACAAGGAATTCGAGAAGCGGTGCCTATTTTCTTTGATTTTGTCCCGGGAAAAATCCAAGGCTGGCCCATCTGGGTAGACAAGGAGCTGTTTGATGCTGAGTTTGTGGGTCGCTTGAAGCGTGCTGGTATCCTAAAGGCAGTAGCTATTTCCAGAAACCTTAAGGGTTTCAGAGACGCCAAAGGGCTCAGGCATTTGGTACGTCGTTGGTGCCCTTCCTTTCATACTTTTTTCTTTTCTGTTGGTGAATTGACGATTACCTTGGAGGATGTGGTTAATAACTTCCTCCTCCCGGTATTTGGTGACGAGAGTCCCTTTGATATTAACCTTTCTGGGGAGGATCTTGTGGTGGAAGATAAACTGTTTGGCCATTTTGGTGGTCGTGCTTCCTCTCCTGGTGGTAAGCCGACTAGAATGGGGAGATGGGTGATGACCCTTTCTCGTGAGAAGAATAAGGAAGTGAGGTGGGCTGGTTTTCTGGCTTTTTGGCTTAGCAAGTTCTTGTTCAGTGAGTTCCCAGGGTATAGAGTTAAGTCTTCCTTTTTTCCATTAGTGATCAAGTTGGCTCGAGGTACTCAATATCCTTTGGCCCCTCTGTTTTTGGTTCATGTTTACTCTCAATTGGACCAATTTCATGGAGATGAGACCGAGGGTGACTCTTGTTATGTAATTACCTCATCTCTTTATTGTATTTGAAATTTGTGAAGGATAAATTCCAAGGATCCCCTGACATAGTGAAGGGTCTTTGTGGCAATTCGACTAATGCTTTTCCCATTATTTTCCGTTGGATTAGCTTAAAAGGTGGTGGCCTGAATCTTGTGGAGTTATTTGATTAAGCAGGGAACTTACATTGGAGATCCCCTCGCGAGTTTGGCCCTGGTTTTGCGTGTGATTCTGCATTGTCTTCTTTTTTATCTTCTACAGGTAATACTTTCGATTTGTGCCGTGGTGATGAGGGCAGTCTGGCTTATCTTGCCTGCATTAGCCCCTCTTGGCTTCTTGTGCCTTCTTTGAGTGGCCCAAAATATACCCATTATTCAGCACACCGGGTGCTCCGGCAATTCGGTTTTGACCAGGACGTTCCTCCAGTTTTTAAGGACGTGGTGCCGTCCCTTCCTTCTTTGGATCCTTTCTTGAGGCTGTAGGCCTTTTCTTATTGGTCACGGAGGAGCCCCCAATTTGAGGTGCCCAACTCCCAGAGAGGAGTCTTTGCTTTTAGTGGCTATACTAGTTATTGGAGAAGAGTACAAAAGTCTTTCATTGACTATGTTGGCTCTGGTTTAGTTTGGGAAACCCCGAATCTTGGTATTGCTTCTGCTCCGACATTCAATAGGCGTTTATCCCTTCCTACAGTTGGAATTGTTTCTGCTGCCGTAAGCAGCAAGGTTGGGTTCGCAGAGTGGCATGCCTCCAGGGGAGGTTGGGTGACTTATGCACAGGATTTTCCTGAGACTTGGCTGGGTTGCAGTTTCATCATTGGCACTTCCTCTGGAGTACCTATCAAGAAAGGTGCAGTGGAGACAATAGGTGCTGCCACTGCTTCGAGTAAAGGTAAGGATGTCAAGCCGGAAAAAATGAAAGCTGTTGATGTTGAGGAAAGCACAGAGGGTGTGAAGATAGGTCCTGAGACGAAAAGAAGAAAAACTGGGAAATCTCAAACACACTTGGCATCCCAGGAAGGCAAGGATGTCGGGCAACCTTTGGCTTCAAGGACCCGGAAGAAGACCAAGGTAGAGTCTTCTTTTTCCCAGGTTCTTGTGACTACTTCAGTCCATGGTTCTTTTGGATCCTTTGGTTTTGTATCCCAACCCCCTTTAGGACCCTCTAGGCGTACTCATAGTAAGCAAAAGACTTCCAGAGAATCTGTAGAGAGAGAGAGAGAGAGATGGGCCAGACTTCTTTCCTTCTTCTCTTTTTTTTTTTTTTTTTTTTTTTTTTTTTTTTTTTTTTTTTTTTTTACTTGTTCACATTGTTGCACTTATTTCCTCTTTGCTGACGAGTGGTGGTTTCCTTTGCAGTCCAAGCGTAAGTCTGACTACAAGAAGGGCAAAAGCCAATCTTCTGGTGACGACGTGGTATGTGTGTGTGTGTGTTTTTTTTTTTTTTTTTTTTTTTCATGTTTTCTCCCTTTTTGCTCTGGCACTGTGTTGTTAGCATTACCCTGTTGTTTTCAATTAACACTGCTTCTTTCTCCCCTTTTTTCTTTAGGTGGAGGTGTCTCCTCCCATGACCGGCAAGACTTTGGGAGAAGAAACTGTTACAGCTTTTTCTGTTGCTTTTCCTATTGTGGGGGAGGAGCCCCCCAATGGTGGTCTGGGTGAGGAAACCGGGCAACCGATGCAGGGTTCCCAAGATTCTCAGGATCCTGAAGCCTTTAAGATCCCTGCATCTCAAAGTCCCCATCTTGAGCGCACTCCTAGTCCCATCAGGACTGTGTTTCCTCAAACATTGTCAGATAAAGGTGCTTTGGGAGACACTCCTTTATCCAAACAAACAGGTGAGCCATGTTTCCCTTGAAATAGCGTTACATCTCTATTTTCTTTTCCAGTTTTTTTTTTTTTGAGTTCCTTCTTTTCTTTCTCCTCTTAGGTCAAGCCAGTGAGAAGTCTACTCCCAGTGTTGCCTCTTCCTTAGAATCAGAAAGCTCAGAAGGTGAGTGCGAGCTGCTCCCATTGTGTTTCCTTTTCCTTTCTTTCCTTCCCTTCGTCCTTCCCTTTTTTTTTATATAGCGAAGCCCCCTGCATCTCTTCCTTCCTTTAGCCATTTTGCCATTGGTTCTTCACCATTTCTTCAACTTGCCTTATGTTCTTTCCCAGAATCTTTGGGGAAATCAGGGGATCAGGAAGAAGAGGCTCTGCCTCAAGAAGCCGGTACTGGTTTGTTCTTCTCTCTCCTTTTTTTTTTTAAGACTAAATCTGTTCTTCCTTTTCTTTTTTCTTTTTTGAATATTGATACAGGCTTTAAAGATTCTGAGCCTGTTATCCCTGAAGGAATTGTGAGATCCGTTCGAATTGTTGATCTTCAGCCAGAGCAAAAGGCTGCAAGTCCTCGAGTCTCTGCAAGTGGTGACACAGCGATGGGGGACGCCTCGGGAGTGGCTGTCTCAGATCTTGATTCAAGGCTTTCCTCCTTCCTAGCTCGCTTTGACCTCTTGGAGTTTTACAGTCTTTCTGCCAGCCATTTCCATGCTTTTGGGTCTTCTTATGGCAGCTTCCTGCACTTCTCTGTTCCTGTTGAAGGCCTGCCGCTGTTAGAGAGTCTGCTCAAGAGTCACGGGGATTTTACCAATGGCTTCAGGGGAGGCATTTTTCTGGGTAATATTTTGATGGAGTTGCTATGTGCTGTACTGGTTTCCCTGAGGAATTCTTCCGTAGATTCTTTGTCTGAAGAAAAGCTTCTGGAGTGGAGAGGGGTGGTCCAAGACCTTCTGGAGGCCAAGTTCAATTTGTCTTTTTTGTTGGATCACTTGCGTCTGTTGGCTCATATGATGTTTCAGAGGCAATCATCCAAGAGTATAGACATCGAGATAGCTGCTGTTGAGGAAGCTTTGACTCGTGCTCACAAGGTTTTACAAGATTTGAAGGTCAAGCGGCAGAGGATCCTTTCTACTTCGACTGTGCTTGTTATTCCTCCGGATGCCTCCCTATTGGCCGGCCTCATTCCTTAGCTTACTTTAGATTTATATAAACAATTTGGGGTTGTATAAGTTTTGTTTTTTGAACATTGCTTTCCTCTTTTTTTTTTTTTTTTTTTTTTTTTTTTGTGTGTTTCAAAACTGCTTCTAATTTCTTAGTATATGAATCTGCCTTTCTCTTTGATATATTGCCTTTTCTTTCCTCTTTTTTTTGATATATGACTTTTCTCTTTTCTTTCCTGAGTCCTGGACCATATTTCCCACAGGCTTCACTGTAAGTTCTGGTCCAGGTACCCGGTGATCTATTGTGCAAGTACTGAACTGGGTACACTGGTATCTTTTCCTATATATATATTTTTGAGATACGGTCCCAGTTCATGACCTTTGACAGGTTCCCCTCTTTTGTCAAGTGATAGGCTAGGTATCTTGGGTATTTTACTTTTACCTGTGATCCTAGACCTATGCACTTGGAACTGTCTGTGGGGTATCTGAAATTATCTGTGAGGTGAATCCTGGGCCATATGTAAAAGGGTATTACATACCTTTTTCTTTTTTTTTTTACTCAGGTATCCTTCCTTAAACCTATCTAAACTTAGACTTTGCAGTGTTTAAAGAAAGACTTAAATATTGAAAAAGGAACTTCATTAAAATATGGTCATCTTTTAAGGAACAAAGAAAATCATTTAGTGCAATATTGACCACAAAGTGTCAATCTATCATAGGTTCCTGAACAAAATCATTTTAGACCAGAATTCATGACAAAGGCTGAACGAAATAAAAAGACAAAAATAAAAACACTTAGCAGATTGTGAAGCTGGTAAAAGGATCCTGATGTGCCGGGATCCCCTCGTCCTTATGCATAGTATTGTTTCAGCCATTTCCCGTTTATGAGTTCTGTCAGGACTGTCCTATCTTCCTTGGTAAGGTAATAATACCCGCTCTCATGAGCTGCACTAATGATGTAGGGTCCTTCCCACTTTGTGGTGAACTTGGAAGGCCCTAGCAGGTTCCTTCTCACGTGTTCCGTCATCCTTAGTACCAATTTCCCTTCAGTGAACATTCTTGGGCGTACTGCTTGTACATATGCTCTAGTCATTCTTTGCTGGTACCTCTGGCTTCTTTTCCTGGCCAGCTCTCTTTCTTCTTCTACCCCTTCCAGATCTGCTAGCCTCCTTTCATTGTTTGTGTCCTCACTTTCTCCTTGGTTTTCCTCCAGAACTACCCTTGGTGTAGGAATGACTAACTCCACGGGGCTGATGGCTTCTGTTCCATAGACTAGGGAGAATGAGGAGAATCCTGTGGCTGTCTTTACAGAGCTCCTACATGCCCAAAGTACATCTGCCAGATGATCACTCCATTTCCCTCCATACTCATGCTTCATTTTCTTAAGGATCTTTAACATTACCCTATTAGTAGCTTCAGTTGGCCGTTTCTTTGTGGGTAGTATGGGGTAGATCTCTCATGCTTGATGTGGTATGCTTCAGTTAACCCCTTCATGTCTTTGTTTATGAATGGGGTTCCGTTGTCACTGATCAATCTTCTAGGGATCCCGAACCTTGTAATGATGTGGTTTCGAATGAAATTTGCTACGGCTGCTCCAGTGGCTTTTTTCAAAGGGATGGCCTCTACCCATTTTGTAAAGTACTCAGTGGCTGCCAGGATCCATATGTAACAGTTGGATGGAGGGTTTATAGGCCCTATGAGATTAAGCCCCCAAGTGTGAAAAGGCCATGGTGTCGTCATATCTTGTAGAACATTTGGGTGAGTGTGAATTGCATTTCCCAGGACTTGGCAAGCATGACATGTTTTGACCAGCTCCTCAGAGTCCCTTTTCATCGTTGGCCAGTAATATCCCAACAACAGTAATTGCTTATACAGCCTTCTCTTCCCCGGGTGACTTCCACAATCTCCAGAATGTACTTCCTGACTTCCACGGTATCCCTTTTTGAATAAGATGTCGTTTTGTAGGAAATATCTGCCCACTAGCTTCTTGAGCTTGTGGGCTAGTGTTCTGTCGGTTGGCAGGATCCCCTGAGCCAGGTATCCTTGAGTGTTCTGCTTACATAATATACAAACTGCTCATTCCCTTAGTCGTCTTCTTGTGCCAGCAAAGCTCCTATTGCCTGGGAGTTTGATGCTAAGTATAGCAGCAGAGGTCGCCCACGTACTGGTGCTTGGAGGGTGGGCAAATGATTCATGATGCCCTGACTTCTTTGAAAAACTTCCTGCTGCTCCATTCCCCAGGTAAATTCATTCCCCTTTTTCAACAGTTTGGATAGACCGGCTGTAGCTGAGGCCAAACCAGGCACAAATCTCCTAATATAGGAGACCCTTCCCAGGAAGCTTTTGAGTTCCCTAACAGTAGTTGGTCTTCTCATTGTGGCAATAGTTGTGGCCTTGGCTGGATCCACACTTATGCCTTTGTGATGTACCAGAAACCCAAGGAACTTTCTAGCAGACACTCCAAAGGCGCATTTCATGGGGTTCATACGTAACTTATACTTCCTGCATCTTTCAAAGACTTGCTTAAGTACTTGGAAATGTCCTGTTCTGGTCTTTGACTTGACCACAATGTCATCTACGTAATCTTCCATCTCCTCATGCATCATGTCATGGAAAATGGCTGTCATGGTCCGCTGATACGTAGCCCCCGCATTTTTGAGGCCAAAGGGCATTACAGTGTAGTAAAAGTTCCCAATTGGAGTTCTGAATGCCGTCTTCTCTGCATCTTTGGCAGCCATGTGGATTTTGTTGTACCCACTATACCCATCTATAAATGAGAACATTGAGCTTCCTGCAGCTGAATCTACAAGGAGGTCAATATTGGGAAAGGGGAATTCATCTTTAGGGCATGTCTTATTCAAGTTGCGAAAGTCCACACAGCAACGGATCTGACCATTTTTCTTCTTCACAGGTACAATGTTCGAAAGCCATTTTGGGTGTTGGATGGGTTTGATAAAACCAGCTGTTAGCAATTTTTTGACCTCTTGAACTATTTGAGTTTCTACCTCAGTGTGGAAGACCCTAACCGGTTGAACTACTGGCCTCATCCCTGGGTCCACATTAAGAGAATGAACTACCAATCCTGGGTCTAAACCAGGCATCTCATCATAGGTCCATGCGAACACATCTCTGTATTTTTGAAGTAAGGTTACCAGTTGTTCCCTTTCTTGCACCACCAATTGACTGCTAATGAAGATAGGCTTTCGGGATCCCGGTTCGGTTCCTAAATCTATTTCCTTTAATTCTTCCTCAGGCTGAATCTGGGCCTCCTTAACTGGTTCTTTTGGAATTTCTTCTTGGGCCATCATGTAGCTTTGTGGTCCGGGACCTTCTTGCATAATGCATTCGGGTCCCGCGTACCTTCACAAACGGTAGATTAGCCTCCCTCCGGGTTCCCGCACCACCACACATTCTCGGAATCCTGAAGAGCTGGGCTCCCTTTTATCTTTTTCTTTCTAGAAGGTTCCTCAGGTCATGGGTGCCCCTCCCTCCTTCTTCTTCTTCTAGGATGGGTGCCCCTGGGGTCCCCGGGGCGGGGCTCTCAGCATCTGGCTCCAATTCATCATAGAACATCGTTTCTGCAAAGTTCACTTCTCCCTGGCTGAAAGGATTATGGTTGGCAAGGATCCTTATGGGCCTCCCATTTAGTCTCCCTTTAATGCATTGATGGAACGTGGATGGAATAAGGCGATGTTTATGAAGCCACGGGTGTCTCAGCAACACATGATAAGAAACTTCTGCATTAATCACATGAAACCTTGTCAGGGCTACTATTGGCCCTACCTTTAAGGCTAGCTACATGTATCCTTCTGTTGATTCCACCGATCCTCCAAATCCTGTTAGTTCCATGGGAGCCCCCAGGACCCTTCTGTAAACTAAGCCCACAGCTTCCAGGGTACTCAAGGTTATGAGATTGAGCGATGCCCCCGTGTCCACCAGTGCTCTTCTGACTTGAACGCCGTTTATGGTGGCCATTAGATAAAGGGGTCTACGGTGGTCTGGGTGCTCAATCTCCATGTCTTCATCAGTGAAGGCTATTGCATTGGTTGTCTCCAGGAAAGCTCGACTAGCATGTGACTCTGCTGTAAAGCATTCAATCCCTGAATCTGCTGCTATGCTCATGAGAGACTCTGTGGCCACTCTTTTTGCTTCTGGTCCGAATCCTAATTGATTGAATAGTGACCTGAACTTAGGATTCTTCTGGAGGGTCTTGACTGTGCTCGGGTGGAAGGATCCTTCAGATTCTCCTGCTTCTGTCGGGTTCCCATGTATTACTACTGCTATCACCCCTTTCTCTTTGTGGCTAGGCAAGGGGTTCCTCTGCACTTCTGACTCCTTCTGGGTGAGTTCCAGGGTTCCTTTCCTCAACTTTTTGTGGAAGAGTCTGCGAAGGGTCCAGCAATCCTTGGTGGAGTGCTTGACATAATTATGGATTCTGCAAAATAAAGGGTTCTTCCTCTCTTCTTCAGTTGGTGGCCTGGACACAGTGAATGGCCTAACAACCCCATCTCCGATCCATTTGTCTAAGACATGGCTTAACTCTTCAGCTATACATGGGATCACCGATGGTTCCTCGAACACCTTCCCATCTGGTCTCTTCCTTTTCTCTCCTACTGATGCTGTCATAGCTTGGGACATGGGCAGCCTTTTTGTCCTCATGGTTTGCGCCGTCCTTCTGGTTCTCTGTAGCAGGTCAGCAAACTGCGTGATACATAGATTTTCAAGGTTGAGCATGTAATCAAAAAGCATGTTGGCTACACAGGTTTCCACGAGCTCCTTTTCTTCGTGGTCCCCATAGCAGTCTAGGGACACATCTTCAAATCTTTTAATGAACTGGACGAGATCCTCTCCAGGTCTCTACCTCACCATTTGCAGGTTCTGGAAAGTGATATTGTCTTCACCAGGATAATATTTGGTGTAGAATTTTTCCATCATCTCATCCCAAGTTTTGATGGACCCGGGTCTCAGCGTGGTGTACCAAGTGTATGCCCTATCCACTAAGGACTTGGCGAATTCCCTTAGACATAATTCTCTGTCTCCTGCATAGGGGCCCATAGTGTGGATAAACCTACTCACATGTTCCACAGCACTTCCATTTCTTCCATCGAAAGGATGGAACTTTGGGGGTTCGTACCCCTTAGGGTATGGTTTGCCAAGAAGTTCTGGAGGGAACAGGGGATCCCGAGAGAATTGCTTGGGGATCCCTGAGAGTTTTTCCCTTTCTTGCTCCAGGAGGGCATTGACATCTGCCAGTGTTAAGTATTGAGGGTTGGCTCTTCCTCCCACTGCTGACCCTCCTTCTGGATGCGTTCCATCTTGGTGACCAGTAGGGGGAACATTGTCTCTGATTTCCTGTGTCCTGCCTTCTTTGAGAAGACGAATTTCTTGCTCCAGATCCTTCAACATTGCTGTCATCCTGGCCATGAGGTCTGGTTCCTGCCTTGTGTGTCTTTGTTCGGACACAACCTCCTATTCTACCAGGGATATCCCACCTCCTTGCCTGGAAGCTACCTCGTTTTCTCCTACGGGCTCAGAGGCCGTAGGTGGCACATTAGCTCCTTTGCTGTTTCTTTGTCTTGGAGGCATACTCTGTGAGGGGATTGCTTCTTCCCTCTTCTTTGCCCAGTCCCCAGTGAAGTCGCCAAAATGTGAGAGTGCCATTTTCTGTGACACTCAGGCCCAAGGATCCCGGGCCTAAATAAAAGGTTTGGTGAACCGGGCATTGACTCACCGCAGCTAACAAGCTGTTTAAGAATCAAGTGATATACAGGGGATGCTCCTGACAATAAAAAAAATGACAAGCAAGGATATTCGTATTGAAGAATGCCAAAAAAAACAACAAGGTAAATTCAAAAGGAAAGGAGCAGGATTAGCAAAGTGGTACAAAATTAATGCTAAGGGGATCCTGGGATTAATGAGGCATATTTCATTAATACGTTATCTGTTAAGTTACAGAAAGCTCACTAGGACGTGATACAAGGTTCAATCAAGCTCAAAAATTACAGTATTGAGTGGCTATTTCAGCCTTCAAAACTTGCAAAGTTTGATTCTCTTTGAATCCGAGTATGTGCAATAGTGGCTTTTACAGGATACCGGGAAGCAATATTTGTTTTTCCCTTAGTGTTTTCTTTCTCTTCACCACAGATTTACTGGTAGTTTTTCTCTAGAAAATCTCTTCTTTTTTCTCTCTTTTTCCCTGCCTTTTTTCTTTGCAACCCATCCCTTCCTTTTATAATGGAGTTCTGGTCTTCCCGGGGAACCGTTGGTTCCCCTGTTTTGCCTTCTTGTGAACAGAGCCATGTTCCGTGCCTATCACTCGGTAAGTCCCATTTCCCGTTTTTCTCATTCTTTCCTTCTTTCAGCTCTGATTCTTTTGAAAGTCCCTGGTTGGCCACCTTCTTTGGGATGTGCTGAGGTATGCCCTTCTCGGCATCACCATTTTGGCAGTTCCACTTTTCCCTCTTTTTTCCCATCTGGGCGGAATCCTGTTCTGCCAACTTGAAAGCCGCTTGTTATTATTCTTTTTTTGTGTTTCTCTGTTCTGGTTCCCCGAGGTTTTTTTCTGTCTGTGCCATGAGAGGTCGCTGGGTTTTACTGGCGCTCGTGTTTTGTTACTTTGTTTCTTATTTTCTTCTTCTGTCTTTTTCTTTCGAGTTGTCCTAGTCTTCCTTTGACTTTGTGCCTGAAAGGATCCGCGCCTCTTGATGTTTGCTGAGGATCCTGACTTCTTATCCCCTGCCGTGGTTTTCTTTTTTTTTTCTTCTGGATGCTTCTTCGTCTGGGCTTCAAGTCTCCTGGGCCCTTTTTATTCTTTCGTGGTTCCCCTACATCTGCTGCTTTGGACTTAGCTTGATTTTTTCCTTTTGGGCCTGACTCATTCCTTTGGGCCTCCTTCACTATGATCCTTTTTAGACCTCAACACTAAGTTATAAAATGTTACACACTTACATTTGTTTATGATTGCCAATCTAAAAATATAGACTACAAAAATTATGGTTAAATGATACCAAGTTCAATTACTAAATGTCTCCAAAACTTAAACTATTAAGAAATGATAAAAATTTATTTATTTAACCATAATTCCAACACCGCACTTATAATTCTAGCACATTTTCCATGCACATTGCATAGTTTATTGTACTCACGACTTCTCGGCAAATGCTTATGTTTCCACATAAATAATGATAATGATAATAATGAGAGTCAAACTCATTCACAGTACAAATATATGCATTGTCCTTCGAAAACTATAGAAGTAGTACATTATAACACCACTCACGCTTAACTTTTTGAAATACAATTGTAATGCTATACATGAATCTGACCAAATCGAAGGTTAGGCAGTAAGGGTAAAGAAGGGAAATCACTTGTTCTAAAAAGTAAAAACCAACACTGAAGACCAAAAATGGAACTCCAGGCCACAACTTGTTTGATAACTACCAAGCAATGGGAACAAAAACTAGCTTACATACAGTAATGATCTGGATCCTGCAGTGCATTTCTTGGCTCAAGTTCTTCAAATTTATTGGAAATATGGTTTGACCTAGTCAATAATGTCCAAAATTTTTTGTTTTGGAAAATTTCTATTTTGTTCCTTAAAGTTTCATAAATTTCAATTAAATCGAAAAAATTTAAAAAGTGTGGAAAGCTTTACATGTTGAACCAAAAAAATAAAATAAAAATTTAACATTGAACATGAAAATTTTACATGTTGGCTGTTGCTAGCTTTGTTGGTTGATGCATGTAGACTTGATTTGCATGCTATTGTATAGGTCTCCATCTCCAAAAATTATCTTATGCATTTGTCCTAAAGAAAGGCACGCTTTATAGGACAGGAAGCATAAGATACCGTCCCCTCAACCTCATAGTTGCAACTTTTTATTTATTTTTAGTTTAGTCTCATTGTTGCAACTTGCAAATTGGTCTTATAAACCCCACATATGGATTTTATAGCATTGGCCATTGGCAGACTGCCACCTACACCTGCACCATCAGTGGGTCAAATTAAATTGCATAGGCTCATTATTGCACGTCAATTGGGCCTCTTTGGAAGCTAGGTGGTTGTGGGTCTATTTCACCATTACTCGCTGATCCAGGTCAGTATAGAGATAAGGCCATAATAACTAATAAGGCCCGTAATTGTCACTAAGCTGTACTGTAGGTGGACGCCATAGGAGTAGTTTTTATAGTCCTTTTTGAGAAGTCATACGTAAATAAATAAATTAAAAAATTAAAAGAAAAAAATTTGTCAACAAATGCACACTAACATTTCTTTCTTACCAAATTAAGAGCCCGTTTAGATTGAGGACGAGTGAAGGGGAGTAAAGTAGAGTTGGCTGAAAGTATGCTAATTTTGAATTAATTCTACTCTACTCTCCCTTATTCTCTCTCAATCCAAACGGACCATAAAGTATATTTAAAAGGTTTCGATTTGATCCTCCATATTTAAGTACATTTTCAAATTGATTTTCTTGTTCATCTTTTCTCAGTGTCAAGTGAGTGCCTAGTCATACAACACATCACCCGAATACTAAAGGAAAAGAAACAATGCCATGTTAAGGGAGGAAAAAAAGAAAAAAGAAAGACTTGGTCAACAAGAGTGATTTTCGAATCACAAGAGCATACTCGATCTCAAATGCCCAATATAATGCAACATTTACAATTCAATGTCATAACAACAATACTTCTTTTTTTTTTTACATATCATATTATAATTTATATTTTTTCTATAAATTAATTAATGAGACTGACTATGAGAATGATGTGAGTGGAAGGAGTATTTCTCCTAAATTATTGGATATATATATATATATATATGTGTGTGTGTGTGTGAATACTAGCCAAGAATTTAGTTTGGGGTTAGAAGTAAAATTAGAAGACAAAGTTATAATAAAAAATTGTTCCTCAAAATGTTAGTTAATATAAGTAAAAAAGAAATTAATTAAAAGATTAAATAAAATTTTAATTGTGATACAAATTTAAAATAAATATAAAATGTATTTATGTTAATTGTATAACATAAATATACAAATTAACATAAATTTGTTGGAGCAGTTTTTTTTATGAGAAATGCTATGTCTACAACATTTCTACAACATTTTTACAACAAATCCTAAGTGGCAAGTTGTTACTGGTTGTTTTTGTTGGGGCAAAAAAGTAATTTTAGTGTTAGTTTTAAATTTGAACCAATAACAACTAACCACCCATGATTTGTTGTAAAAATGTTGTAGACGTAGCATCTCTTTTTTTTTATATTTAAATATCGCTTAAATAATACTCACGTAATCGATTTCTTATATATATATATATATATATATTTAATCTATTCCTTTCGTATTTTGTGATATAAAGTTGTTGATTATTATTTTTATTCAAATTTGGCAAATATTTCTTTTTCCATGTAAAATATGATTAATCCAATATCTCTTTCATTAATTTATGATTAAAATATATTAAACAAAGAGATAAGTGAATAAAGGAGAGCTTAATTTGAGGGCATAAAGTAACTAGAAAAAATGTTTCACATATTAGTGAACCAACAACAAACAGAAAACTACCCCCAAAAAAAAAAAAAAAAAAAAACCATTTAAGCAAAAGTTAAAGAGCTTTGTATGTCAACCGACATATTTTATGTTTCTAGAGGGAATGTTTACATATGAAATCTTCCCCTCCCATTAAAAACATTGCCCAAAAAAAAAAAAGAAAAAAAAAGAAAGATATTTAGGGACTAGGTTGGGGTACCGGGTCCATCACTCCATGTGACAAACGTCCAAACAAACTTGACCGGCAAATAAATCATGAACGAGTGATCCACCTTACAACACATAAGTACAAAGACAAACGTTTTAAATCAAACATAAGACAATCGTTAAAGTAAACATTAATAAAAGTAAGTGATCCCATTTCAAAAAAAAAAGACACAGACAATTACAAGGAGTCAGCTCTGAATTCTTGTAAAACCATGATATCACACTGTTTTAAGATGACCATTTTCATTTTCACGTGTGAATGACAAATTTCATTGAACAACAATATTGGCTTGAATGAGTTCAACTGCTTTTCCATAATACAGATGCAATAAATTTGGAAGATTCAACGCAATGCAACGTACGGCTGGTACGACGGATAAAGTGTAAATGTCAAAGCTTGAAGCAGGAGCAATTGATTTATAGCCTCTTCCATGTTCTTCTTTAGCTGCTCAACAACCAGTGCAAAAGACTCAATGATTTACTGGATACATCTTTTCCATATATCTTCACTAACACAATATCTCATTCTATTTCTCCACGGTAGATGGGTGGGGTATTTGGAAACAAATGGTCTCCGGATTCAATGATGTGGTTAACTTTTGCATCGGTGTCTGCCTTGTGGGCAATTACTGTAAGTTCAGCTAATTTGGTTTCAGAGAGGGAGTTTAGTAATTACAAACATGGTAGAAGGAAACTAGACGACATAGGAGGTAAGTCACTTCTTCCACTGATTGAAGTAGCCAGATATTTGATTTTGAGACGTGGGGTCTGCCTATTTTAGTGTCTTTCTTCTAACTGAATAGCTCTGCTTGCATTTCTGTTGAAACCAAAAAATTTGATCATAGCCCTTAAAATTTTATAGCTAGCAGATTAATATACTTGTACCTACTTTGAGTTCCAAACTTTGACATAGTTGATATATTTGATCTGCTTAACATACGCACGCATGCGCACGCACACACAGAAGGTTATTCTAAAATTTTTGCTGGCTTATAGGTTCCATAAGCATTGATTGTGGGATTCTGGATGATTATAAATACACTGATGACAAAACTGAGATAGAATACATTTCCGACAAAGATTTCATCGACTCTGGAGAGAATAGGAACATATCTTCTAAGTTCAATCATGAAACCCTTCAAAAATATCTATGGAATGTGAGAAGTTTTCCTCTGGGAAACAGGAGTTGCTACACCATAAGACCTCACGAAGGCAAAGATACTACCTACTTCATCAGAGCCACCTTCATGTATGGGAATTATGATGAGCAGGACAAGTTGCCAGAATTTGATCTATATAATGGAGTTAATATTTGGGACAAAGTAAAGTTTGACAATGAATCTCATATTGTCATCAAGGAGATTATACATTTCTCTTTGATGGATCACATAAATGTTTGTCTCTTAAATACTGGCTCAGGAACTCCTTTCATATCAGCCCTAGAGCTGAGGCATTTTCATAATTCAAGTTATAGAATCCCACCTACAAAATCCTTGGTTCTGTACAGGCGTTTTGATGTTGGTTCAACAACTGGTCAAGTAATCCGGTGAGTTATTTCTTGTGGTTATTCAGATTAGTTTTCTATTGTCTCAAGCTACCCCTATCAATAGGCCAGACATTGATGACAATATTCAAGTCTAATCTAATTATCTAAATAAAATTACTATTTTCATAGAGCAGTGTTTCATTTGAAATAAGAACTATACCAAGGCAAGAAAAGTAGGATATAATAGGAGACTATTCTACAGGGCTTTTATAAATGTTGAAGAATTTATTTGACTCTTAAACCATTTTGAGAAGTGGATCTATCATAGTGATTAAGCCAGGATGGATAAGATATAGGATAATTTGGTACCATTACTTGAAATCTTGAAGTACTTTCATTTAATTTAGACTCTTATTCATGGTATATTCTGTCCATCCCATTGGATGCTCCGGTTTAGGGCTGAGTTCCAAGTTTTTGTTTGCAAGGATGATTAGATAATATGTTCTTTTGCAGTAACATCTTCCATTAGTACATGATATATTTTTTAATGCCTCAGGTACAAAGATGATGCTTATGATCGAATGTGGTTTCCTTATAACTTTCCTCAATCAATACCATTCGATACCTCCTCTGCTGTTGATAGTGTGAATCATTCTGAATATAAACTGCCATCAATGGTCATGAACGCGGCAGTCAGACCAATGAATAATGACTCCCTTGATTTTGAAGTGGATACTAATGATCCCACTTTAGAATTTTACATATATCTGCACTTTGCCGAACTTGAAATCATCCAAGAGAACGAACAAAGAGAATTCAACATTAATCTAAATGGTAACTCCTGGAAGGAATCTGTTGTTCCTCTCTACCTGTCCTCAACTACTATAAATAGTAGCACGCCAGTGAGGGGACCCAAGCTCAAGTTTTCTATTTATAAGACGGAAAATTCCACCCTCCCTCCTATTCTCAATGCAATGGAGGTTTACATATTTAAAGATTTCTTACAGGCACCAACAGACCAAGAAGATGGTATGTTGTTCTTACACCAAATTTGTTGTCAATCAATTGAGATGCAACTTTACTATGTCTCCTCTTTTTGTCGTTCTAATATTTTTATTGGAATGAGATAAAATTTTGATTCAGTTTGAGAATAATGTTGGTGTATATTAGTTAATGCCATCATGGACATTAAAGTGAGCAATGGGGTTACTAAAATCTGGCAAGGAGATCCATGTCTGCCACGACCTGCGTGGGATGGCCTGAATTGCAAAGACAATGGTTATGAGCCCCCTATAATCATCTCCTTGTGAGTGTCTGTTAAACCCAATTAATAAGTCATCTAGATATCTAATGATATACATTACTAGCCTAATTGAGCCTTTTAAATTTAATTGCAGGAATCTAGACTCAAGTGGATTGACAGGAAAGATATCTCCTTCAATGGCTAGGTTTAAATCATTAGAGTACCTGTGAGTATTATTCAATAGCAGCTTTCAATCTTTACACAAATGATGGCATTTGCCATTTGAGCATTTTTGACACGATTAGCAAACTATTTTGTCAACCCAATGTCACTCCATGAGAATCAATACTTCTCAATCATTCATAGATATAAAGTTTTATAAAGCATATCTTAACTTAATGTTCAAAATATCTAATCAAACAAATCCAATGCATCATTTCTCAGGGACTTATCAAACAATAGCTTAACAGGACCACTACCAGAATTTTTGTCACAAATGCCAAACTTAACAACCCTGTAAGTGGTTTTGCCCTTGATGTTAATGTCCCATACTAAAAATTTGAAATAAACCATCTAACTCAAACAATTCTTTGCAGGAATTTGTCAGGAAACAAACTCTCTGGTTCAGTTCCTTCTGCTCTCCTAGAAAGATCAAATAATGGTTTTCTGTCATTGAGGTTTGTTTTTACTCAAAAATCATGAATTTATATGATTCGTGATTTGGTAATGTGCATAATATTCAATGTTTTTCATTACGCCTTTTGTTTATTTAATTTTGTTATAGATTTAACTTCCATCTTTTATAATTTCATAGTGTGGATGGAAATCCAGACCTTTGTGTGATGGCTCCATGCAAAAAGGAGAAAAAGAATTTTGTTGTCCCGTTAATTGCAGCCACTGTCTCAGCTCTAGTTGTCTTAACTATGCTAGTTGTTTGTTGGCGCTGCAAAAGAAAACAAGGTATACGTGGTACAAAGTTTCTTTATTGTGATCTAGATCACTTAATAATAAACACTATCAATACAGAAATCATTTTGTTATTATTTTTGAGATACTATCACATTTAGAAGAATAAAAATGAAATTTTCTTTAAAATCCCTTGAATTACTTGAGCATACCATAATTGGAGATTATGATGGTCTTATTAGCTGCAAAGCAACTTCCAAGTACTCACCAAGGAGGCAGGCCACTGAAGTCAGACAATCGACAATTCACATACTCTGAGGTTGTAAGTATAACCAATAACTTTCAGAAAATTGTTGGGAAAGGGGGATTTGGAACGGTATACCATGGATGCCTAAGTGATGGCATGCAAGTTGCAGTCAAAATGCTCTCTCCATCATCAACTGATGGCTCAACGCAATTTCTCACAGAGGTATGCTATTCTACACCCAAGAACTTTAATTGTTACCAAAATATGTTCAATTAAAGTATTTATGTATCTATGATTGAGTGTCATTTTGAATTGCAGGCTCAGCTCCTGATGCGGGTTCATCATAGAAACTTAACTTCCTTTGTTGGATACTGCAATGAGGGTACAAATTTTGGGATCATCTATGAGTACATGGCGTATGGGAACTTAGAAGAGCATCTATCAGGTACTAAATGATTTACTTCTTGACCGACATTCCATTTGTAAAAAATAACTTAAAAATACCGGACTTCTGGTTTGTTATGTTATGGCTGCAGGTAAAACAAGAGACGCTTTGAGTTGGAAAGAGAGACTTCAGATTGCAGTTGATGCGGCACAAGGTCAGCTGGCAGAATTGCTCTTAATAAAGTTAACTTCTAGTTTGGTTCATACGTTGTAACTAAGATGTGCCAAACTTATACGTGTAGGCCTAGAGTACTTGCATCATGGTTGCAAACCACCTATAATTCACAGAGATGTGAAGACAGCCAACATTTTAGTGAATGAAAAACTGCAGGCCAAGATAGCTGATTTTGGTTTCTCAAAATTCTTCACTGAAGGTCAAACTCATTTATCCACTGCTATTGTTGGCACGATGGGTTACCTTGATCCAGAGTAAGTCTTTGTGGTTCAGTATACTTCCATTCAATTCATTTTTCGGTTTAAGTTTTCTTCAACACATTCTGACTGACTGAAATTTAGCATCTAGATTAATGGTATTAGAGTTGTCTTCTATGCAGATACTACACTTCCAACAGGTTAACTGAGAGAAGTGATGTGTACAGCTTTGGAATTGTACTTTTGGAGCTGATCACAGGCAAGAGAGCAATAATAAAAAGCCATAACAAGGATAACACTAATATTGTTGATTGGGTTAGCCCCCTTCTTGCTAGAGGGGATATAAGAAATATCATTGATCCGAGAATGCCTGGAAATTTTGACACAAATTCGGTTTGGAAGGCAATAGAGACAGCAATAGCATGTGTGCCATTAATTTCCATCCAAAGGCCAAGCATGAGCCATGTGGTGATTGAATTGAAGGAGTGCTTGGAGATGGAAAAGGCTCATGAACAAGATTGTGGTCCAATGACGAAATCATTCAACGACACATTTGAAGTGAACCCTTTGGGCCTTGAGATGGATATGGTTCCCCAGGCAAGGTAGTACGTACTAGGTAGCCAATTGCTGGTTTTGAGTATAATACAAACGATCCAAGTTGTTGATTGTAAATATAATGATCGCTTATTTTTCATTTGAGAAAGAAAACAATAAGTTAAGAAAATCTATAAATCTTTGGTATATGTCTTTCATCTTTGTACTTGTCAGCTAAGTTTAGTCGGTAAACATATTAATTAAGAGGTTTGAAAAACCCAATCAAGACCAAGAAAGAGAAGGCTTTATACACAGAGAGAGCTAACTTCTGGTCTTACAAACTTGTGAGAAAATTCAAACGTGAAAGAAAATCTGGAATGAGACTAAGAAGAATCTAGAAAAGCTCAGAGTGCTCTAATACCATGTGAGAATTTGATGAAAATTGCATTGTATTAACCAAATGAAAAAACTGTACAAGCAGAGGTATTTATACAAGCTTGAAGTGTAACTGACTTCCTAACTAACCCCAAATTATACAGATTTATTCCCTCCAAAACTAACGATATGAAATACACCTATCAGCTACTTACACGTGTCCATAAATATCACTACTGTTTACTACCACTAAACTACGAGTAGCATAAGGAACTACAAGACAGAACTATAGGTCGTTTATACAGAACCAATAACTGGTTCTTTGTGCTTGTCCTGCTCAGATTGCAACTTGTAGCTTGAAGCTTATCCTTCTGATAACTTCCAACGAGGACTATTCATTGCCAAACTAAAAAGAAAATTATTTTTTAATGTGGTAAACTGTCCATCTACTCTCTCATCCATTCACTCTCCCTCTGTCCCCCTTGCTTTTTCACTTGTTCTCTCTCTCTCATTATTGTGTCCTCACCGTCGATTATCAATGTCCTCATCATCGAATCGTTGCTCTCAGCGGCGTTGGTGGCTTGTTGAGGTTGCAGAGGTCGTCATATGGCTGGGTTATTGAGATGGGTCTGTGTTTTTGGTGGGTCGTTGGTGTTTTTTGTCGTTGAGGCATTTGGTTTGTGTTTTGATTGAGGAATTTGTGTTTTTGGTGGTAGTAGTGGTGTATTTTTGGATGCAAGGTGGGTTTGTGTCATGAAGGAGAAGGTGGATTTGTGTTTGGTGGTAGCAGCAGCGCTTTTGTGAAGGAGAACATGGTGTTGGGTGGGGAAGAGGATAAAAATAAAATTTATTTATTTATTTATTTTTGGAGAGAGAAAAAAATAGTATTTAAATAGAGTAGAGAAATAATTATTGAGTCTGATATATATATATATATATATGTATGTATGTGTGTGTGTGTTTGTTTGTTAAAGTAGTAAAAGTAAAGTTTTTTAGATTAGTTTAACTAAAATTTTGTTTAGACTGAATGCTCATGGTAACTCATTCGGAAAAACAAATATAAGAGCAAAATAATCATGTATCTTTTTCCATTTGTGTGACGTATCCACAGCCATTTGAAGTTTTTTTTATTCGACACTCGTATTGGTAACTGCAACCAAAATGTATTGATTTATTAGTTGGTGTTTTTTTTTTGGGAAGACAACTTGGTTTTACAATCAGACCAGAGTGTACATCGGGTAAAATATATCCAAACCAAAAAATTATTTCAATATCATAATTAAAATTGAGTTATAAAATATCGAAAAATGCTAAAAAGTTTACAAATTTTATTATACATCATTTACCAAATAACGTGCTATATAATGAAGTTGGGTGAATTTCTAAAAACAATCCAAACACGCAAAATTAATGCTAAAGTCTGAAAAAAAAAATTGTAATTGGTGATACATTAGTTTTTAAAATTTATTTAGTAAAATGTGTAATATCATTAACATCACTCTAAAATATATAGTAAAAATAAAAGAATCAAATTTGTTTTAAGTTACATGGAAAATGCACATCCTAGAAATCTGATATATTATATATTATCAAAACCAAATATTAAAATATATTATAGAATAATTTAAAATAAATATATTAATGACTAACGCATTTAGTTACACAATTTTTTTCGTATGATTAATAATTTTGAAATGTCATTATTAAATTTTTAATTTTAATGAAAAATACTAACAAAATGTTTAATATGTTACCAAAACAAATACGTAGAGGTTAATTGTTCAAATTAAAATCCCAAATACCAAATTGAAACTCATATTAAAATTCCAAAGGTGATGTTTATAAAAATCCTTTAAAAAAAAAAATACTTACAGACTTTTGTTCACACAAATTTGCTGTGTAGGTCATCAAAATAACTAAAGATTTAATAGTCTAGCTCATGGAGACCCATTCTTAAGTTTGATCATAAAAAGCACAACTATGATAACTAGTGGTGGTGGAGTAACATATAAAATCCACTGTTTTGAAACCCAGATTGGAGGTTTGATTGGAAAAATCGGGAACCGGGATGAAAATCGGTTTTTTAAGCATAGAGAACCGGAATTATTGTTAATTCCGTGAACCCCTTAAACCGGGGTTGGAACGTACAGTTCACGCAAAACTGGTGGCATGAACCATGCGGTCCAACCCTGGTTCAATTTTTTTTAAATAAAAACAACTTAACACAATTCTATTCTACTTAATTAAATTATCCATCTCTTACAAGGAATTAAAAAATTTATAATTAAAATCCTTCAAAGATATTAAACTTTACTTCAAAAATTAATCATAAATTTTAATGCTTTCATGGTTATTATTTTATTTTATTAACTTTCTTATTTAATTATTAAATATATGCTTGAAAATCATTAAATTTCCCTCACATATATAGATATATTAGTCAATTTTTCTAGTTTTATAAATTTAATATCTATATTTAGGCTTTAATTAATTATTAAATTAATTATGATGTCATCATAGTTCGACCTCGGTTCAACCTCAGTTCAACCTCTAAAACCTTGAACCTCTCTCTTTTACGGTTCAATAAACGGTCCGAGTTTCAAAACCATAATAAAATCTAGGGTATATAACTGCACCAACAATTTTTTTTTTATTTAAATAAAAGCTATATATTAAACATTATTATAAAGTTTTGAATTCTTTTTTTATAACTATAATCACTAAATAAATATGGGTTTTACATATATCTCACTTGCATTTCCTTTGCGTTTAACAAAGGACTATGCTTCACATATAAAAAAATAGTGTGACAAATATAGATAAAAGATTGCAAAACAATTTTAAAAACTGACAAAGAAAGAGGTCTGCCTTGAATTGTATACCAATGACTTTATGTAGAAGTTGTATTACTCAAAAGTCAAAAGTGTTGAACACATATAGGATTTGTATAGTACAAGTTATTTTTTAGATTTTTAAATATGGGATTGTTTAAAAAGTTGTACTTAGAAAAAAAATTTTGAAATTTAAATACGTAATATTTGAAAAAAAGTATGGTTTGATAATGTGTCACCAAACAGACTTGTAAGTTCTCGTTTCAGTCGAATTCACTCACCCAAAAAAAAAAAAAGGGTTTTAAGGAAATTTTGGTTATTATTATTATAGTTTTTTTGTTATCTCAATTTGAATTTTGGGCTCTATTTTAATTGTCAATATTGTACTAATGAATTTATTGTTTTGTTTTGTTTTGTTTGTTTTTTTAAAAAATAAAATAAAATAAAATAAATTTGGTGTTGGATAAATGTTAGTAAGAAAAAAATGAGGGCTAAAAGTTTATTTAATTCACTTTTAATTAATAAAACAATCAGATTGGGCTTATGTTCTGCCTTGTGGACTGATAGAAACCAGAAAAAAAAAATAAATAAATAAATTCTTGTGATGCCCACGCATACTAGTATGAAATGCCTAGCCCGCTGACTCACCAGCTGTAGATGGCTGTGGCCTGTGGTTTGACCTAATTCATGTTGTAATGACCATTTCTTAATGAGGTGATACGACTGATACATTAAAACTAGAGGGTACTTTGTTTGAAAACGGCCTTGGATGGGTAAGGTTTATAGGCAAATTCTAGTATACCAAAATTTGTCTAAATTTGGCTATATTAAAAATATTGTGTCTGGATTGAGTAAGAAGCTACTAAAAGGGGACAAGGTTACGAGTTAAGTCAAAGATAATGAGTTAATAATCTTTTGTTCATATCTTTTACACCATATTAAATTTATAAATGAACTTGTTTGTCAGAAAACAGATATTTGGGCTTTCAAAATAAATAGAAATTTAACCCAATATGTAATTAATTGAAATGAGTGAGATGCGTCCATTTGAAGTTGGCACAACTTTGTGTACTCTGAAATTTCAATGGATTGAATCTCAATTTGCTTGACTGAAATCACATGAATTGTAAACCAATTTGTTGAATAGCCATGGCTATTCAATTTCAACATACTGTTCTCTATAGAGAACAAATCCTTGCTACAGAGTGACAGTAAGAGGCCGCATACAAGAGTAGATCTAATAGCCAAATCCCCTTGAGCCAAAGAGATCTCTCAATTCTTCTCCTTTGAGTGTTTCTCCTTGTGAGATATTTTTTAGAATTCCTCTGAGATTTTCTCGCCTTGAGCTGATATTAAAACATTGTAAATGTTCATCCAAACTGTACAAACTCTTAACCTCCGTTAGAAAGTCTAGGACTGAGATTGGGTCGGGTCGGGTCGGGTTTATTGTGACCCGAAACCCGACCCGATAGAGAATCGGGTTTGGTTGCCTGAAACCCGACCCGACCCATAAAATCGGGTCTGAAATTGGGTCGGTTTTCCGGGTCTCGGGTCGGGTCTCGGGGTTTTTTTTTTTTTTTTTTTTTTTTTTTTTTTTTTTTCAGGAGCCTTTATACTAAATGTTATTATATTCTTTTTTTTTTTCTCTACTGCTTGTTTTCCAGAGCCTTTATACTAAATGTTACTATATTCTTTTTTACAATAATAATCTCTCATTAAAAAAAAAAAAAATTCCAATATCAAATCATTAAAAAAAAAAAAAAAAAAGCTTTCTCAAAAAAAAAATCATACTATTTAACTATTTGAACCTGCTATTAACAATAGAAAATAAAAGCTAAAATCTCCTCAGCAAGCCACATTTAACAGTTCTCAAATCCTCAATAGTTCCCAATATTCTCTCATATGCAACTTTCAACAGAACCAACAATAGCACTCCCACCAAAGAAAGAACTAGTCAGCCTTGTTTTCACTGTTTATAAGATCCAATACCCAACAAATCCCAGATAAAGCATTGAAAAACTCTATGTACAACTTCATTAACTCAACTTTTGACCAAACAATTAATGTGGAAATCGCATCACCTAAATTAAAGAATGAAAAACTTGCTAAGATATCTCCAGATCATTGAACATCAGAATTACAAGCTAAAGTAATTACAAAAGAGCTTCCATTTCCAAACTCCAAGTGAAAGTTGCTCCAATATTTTCCATCTACAGCACCAAGGGGGAAAAATCAATAATAAACAAGTCATTTAACAGAAGTCAAATTTCTAAGATATACTCATATCCCATTCAACATAACTTAGATCAAAACACAGGATCTAATATTTTAGCTGCAATGAGCTGCCCAAGTCAAGCCAAAGTCCTCATTTAACACCAGAAGAACCGCAAAAATCAATTAAGTAGATGACAAAGCCTAATATTTTAATCCTTTTGAATCTAATCACAGGATCCTACATAAAATTTCTTAACAATCACACCATAGAATAATCATCATAAACTTGAGGAAAAGTTAACAAAGTCATCTAATCGGATACCTTAAGTGCAGTAACAAGTTTTTCAGGTTCAATGAGTGCAATTTTCAACGAGAAAGCACAAAAGCGTTTCTTTGTATCACAATTGGCAAGTTTTTGGAGAAACCCATTCATGAAATTGAACCCATTAAAAGAAGCTAACATCAAGTAGTACAAATGCCCCAAAACTCCAAAACGTTTTCTCTTTTCCTTCAGGTTTTTCTTGGCAACCAAAAAATTCACAAATTTGTAACTCCAACACCTAGAAAAAGAATGAATAAATAAAGCAATACTAGTTAGTCTATAACAAAATTAAAACAGAACCCCAGAAAAAGTTAAGACAAAAGGCTCAGAAACCCAGAAAGTGAAAACAAAACAGAAAACCAGAGAAACAAGAAGGAAGCAGAAAAGAAAAAGAAGTTTGAGAAAGAACACGTGTGCAGAGACAAGAAGTCCAGGTAGTTACGAGTCACAATGACCAACTAATCCTATTCCTATATCATAGATGATCAAGCAACTAACCAATGATAAACAACAACAAAAACCCACATACCCCATCAGATCAGAGTTCAAACTGAATAGAAAAACACAATAAAAAAAAATTAAAAACAAAGAAAACCCATTAAAATTATAAGAAATTAAGAACGACCCAGATCAAGAAACATGATCATAAATCAAAAATCATTTTTAAAAAATGACAAAAACCCAGAAACAGAAGCAAACCCAGTTCCTAAAAACTGAAACAGAAGCAAACCCAGAAAGCACAAACACACAGATAAAAATATTAGACACACACAAACACAATAACGCTATCACACACACACAAACACAACAACACGGGAAGGATGACTTACACAGAGATAACTGAGGCCCTGAGGGAGGCGGAGAGCTGAGGGAGGCGGAGAGAGAACCACAACAGACAACAGAGTAGGGTTTGATTCAAAAGAAAAAATCGGGTTCAGACTAGTATTTTTATCTGACCCGACGACCGACCCGATACCGACCCGAACCCGAAAATAACCCGAAAATAAGACCCGAAACCCGACCCGATTATTCTCAGATCCACCCAAACCCTTCCGGGTCGGGTCGGGGTCGGGTCGGGTCGGGTCGGGTTTTCGGGTGGGCCGGGTCCTTGCTCAGTCCTAAGAAAGTCCATTGATAGAAAACCTCTAGAGAGTTATTTGGTGTGTCGAAGTTCTAGAATCATTGTAAATGAGCTTTGTTCAGGGAGAAAGTTCATGTACAAGAATTCGCTTGTTCTCAAGTGACTGTCATTGGGTTGGTAAGAGAAGTCCATTTATTGAGCTTACATAGAGAGTTTAGGACTGCAAACATGTTTTGTAAATATAAGTGACTATAATTGTTTCTTCTCTAAGTGGTTATAGCTTTTATTATTATTATTATTATTTATATTTGATAATTGAAAATTGTGGTTTGGACTATCCATTTGTATAAACAAAATGTGTTACATTATTTAATAACTGCTTAATCATTTTGGGTCTAAATCCAGATTTTCAAAATTGGAATAAATAGAGCCTGACTAATTGTCACGTACCCTAATGCATTTTGCATACATATTTCATGGTAGATGGTACTCACCCATCAATCCATAATAAAAAATAAATTCATTCACAATAAAAATTGTGTATTATAAGCTATAGAAGAAGTACGTCCCCCTCGTACTTAATTGAAAAAAAAAATCTAATCATGAAATAAGTATATAAGAAGTTTTTGAAATACGAATGTAATTAATACTGCATATTTGACATAGAAGATAGAACATAATGCATAGAAGGAAGTACTTACCACAAACAAACAGAAAATTCTTTAACAACTACCTAGCAAGGGCAGCAATATCTGATTCAAGCTCTAAAGAGGTCGTCATGAGTTTTTGTTTTAGAGACAAGAGGTCGTTATGAGTTGATTGTTTGAAATTGTCTTATTGCCCCCAGTCACCATCCTTTGGCTTCTTCCATGAACCATCTCCAGAGCCAAACATTCCTTTAACTCTGTACATACTTCACACATATCCGACCTTTGGATTGTCACTGGTGCTATGCATGACATGGCTATCTCCAGAGCTTTCCAGGCAGAATTGATATCAAATTGTCCATGTAACCTTGGATCAATAATGTTCCGAATATCTCCACTTTCAATTATAGGATGAACCCAATCAACTATGTGTGTGTTTTCTTCAGGTCCTCTTATTATTGCCGGATGGCCAGTGATTAGCTCAAATAGAACAATACCGTAGCTATAAATATCAGTTTTCTTGTTAAAGTTTCCAGATTTTTGAAATCTGTATGTAAAACACAAGTCATTAGCATTTTTTAACAATCCCAAAACTATGTAGATATTTTTTTCATTCTCTTAGATCTAGTCAACTAGCTACATTATATAGTTGAATGACTAATATTGTTGAATTCTACGTTACCTATGTAATAGTTGTTGGCAAGCAAACCTTTAAACAACCCCGTTTAGGCCAAGAGCCTTGTAGTTTAATTGATATTTCATGGTATTTTTAATGAAGATGTCCAATGTTCAACCCCCCTTCCCTATTATAATTACTATTAAATTATAGGCTAAAATGCAAAATTTACCCTCTAAGTTTCTTCAAAATTCATTTTAATCTTCTAACTTTGTTTTCGTTCATTTCTGCAAACTTTTGTAAAAATTTTTATTAAAAAATATGGAAAATATTTTCAATCATTTATTGAATTTTTATTAATTTAAAAATTTTGAAGAAAAATTTAAAAAATTGTAAAATTAACCATAACATATAACAAAAGTCGATGGAAAAGCCTTAATTGAATAAACTTGAAAGTTATAAGATTGAAATGAACAAAAATAAAGTTAGAAGATAGAAATGAATTTTGGTGAAACATAAAGGGTGAGTTTTGCATTTTAGTGTAAATTAAAAAAAAATAAAAATAAAAAACAACTCCAACTAGTGAAGTGAGGTGTGAGTTAGAATTTTAATAGAATAATTTCTTGTAATAATGCACATAATATCATGAAAATTACCAGTTCAATTAAGACTTAAGGATACTCGGTATATTTCTACTCCACCAAAAGAAATCTATTACATCAGGTCAATACAACAAAATTAGACACAATATCACATATACAAGTTAAAAGCCCTTGCAACTTAAAAGTGGTAAATTATTCCAATAACTTATAATTATTGGTTGCAATTTAAACTTTAATATTTTACTGCATTAGGAAAATTTATTGCAATAACTTAAAAAGAAAAAAAAAAAAAAACATTGCAATACCAATTATTTTACAATCTATTTCAATGACAAACATGAAGCGAGATAACTTGATATCAATTATTTTACAACTAATTGCAATGACAAATCTGAAACAACTTGATATCAATTGTTTTTTTTCATGGGCCTTTTGCTTGTCAAAAAGGTCACATTTTTAGTTGAGGGAGTGGTAGCGTTGCCTACCCATATAAGTTGGCCACCAGCCCACTGTAGCATTGGCTTTGGCTGGAATTTTAATTTTTTACTTTTTAGGCTCTTTTGCCACTTGGAGATTTCATTTGATTTAGGCGAAAACATCATTTGGGTCCCTATGTTTTGGGATCACAGTTAATTTATTCCCTATATTTTCTTAGGGATATTATAAAAGTAATAATAGAAGAACAAGGCTAACACAAAAGACAAACAGAATATAAATAACTTTGAGGCACAATATTGTTTTCCTTAGACAATATTTGCTCCCCCACACTATTGTTGCTAAAGAGTTATTACAAAATTGTCCCTAGAATACAACCAAGATGATGGGTTCTACAGATAACAATTTTGGAGAATGACCACAGGATTTCTTGTGTTTCTCTTTAACTTACTATTTTGTAGAGAGTTAAAATGTTTCATAAAACCGTTCACAATGCTTGAATAACCTCTTCAACCTTTCCGAATAGTCGTTAGAAAAATTCTGCAAAAAATTCAGTTTTTGTGTTTCGATCAGTCGAGAGGTCATTTCGATCGATCGAACAAGAATCGAATAGCGATCGAATCATCCAGAAACTCCAAGATTTTTTCTTTATCATTTCGATTGATCGAGCCAAATCTTCGATCGATTGAAAATGCCTAACTTTGAATTTTCACTTTATGAAACAATATTCTTCAAACTCAAACATCATTATTTCAACCTATCCATGTATATACCTATATATACAACAATCCCCTGCTAGGTTGTAATAATATATGTCTCACTTGATTGATATTCTATCATGCATAATGGAAGGTGTCTTTCAACTTAAACCTCCATTTAGTGTAATTGCTCAAGAAATCGACAGAGTTAATGGTGGCTTGATGCTTAAACCAAAAATCTTATGTGTTGAAATCGGAAACAACACACACATGAGATCATCCACAACACATATAGAAATCTACTTTTGTTAGCACTATTATGGCCTTGTGCTCTTATCGGTTTAGTGAACATTTACAAGAGAAAACCCTTTACTCTTGCTAGAAGTGGCACCACTTCTATGTTCACAAAGGTGAAGTTCCTTCTTATGTCCCTGTTACACAGAAATTTATACTTTATGAACTTCATTAAGAGTATAAAACTCATCCTCAATTACGTCATAACAGTCTGCACTAATCCATCATGAATTAGACAAAAAAAATTAGTGCTCTTAATAACCATGTATCAATAGCTTGTTGTTACCCTTTAAACCTCTTTAGATTAAATTAATTTGAGGTTGGGTTTCCAGTATTGGTGATTCTCTTAAAATAAGGGTTTTAGTCCCATTTCAATGGATGTTACCCCAACCAAATTCTATTAATTGTCTTATGTAATCATGTCTTAGACCTATATGTCTAGACTTTCCATTATACATTTTACTGTATGCTCTGCCTAAGATGGCTTCAATATCGCAGTACATCGAAATGACTGATATTGGTTATGGCCACAACTCTATGTCTAATAACATATTTCTTAGCTATTTCGCTTCCTTGCCTGCTACCACCAAGGCTATAAATTTTGATTCCATGGTGGAGTGAGAAATACACGTTTGTTTCTTTGATGCTCAAGAGATGGCACCCCTACCAAAAGTGAATATCCAACCAGACATGGATTCATTATCACTTACACTGGTAATCCAACTAGCATTTGAATAACCTTCCAACACAACTAGAAATTCAGAATAAAAGAGTCTCAAACTTATGGTTTTCTTTAAATAACCAAGAACTCTACCAATTGCTTTCCAGTGATCCACACTTGGATTACTTGTGAATCTAGAAAGTTTGCCCATTGAAAACGATATGTCTGGTCTTATACAATGCATAGCATACATCATGCTACCAATAGCACTAGCATACTCGAGCTGTGCAATTGCTCTTCCAGTGTTTTCATCCAACTTTATGCCCCAATCGAAATGTGTATTTTCTTCCTTTATATTAAGATGTTCAAATCTTTGAAGTACCTTCTCAACATAATGAGATTGACACAATGAAAATCCTTCACTATATCTTTTAATTTTGATTTCCAAAATAGTATCTACTTCGTTTAAATCTTTTAGTTAAAACATAGAAGATAGATACTTTTTAGTTTCACATACACCTTTCATATTTGCACCAAATATGAGCATATCATCCACATACAGGCATACAATGACTCCATATTCCTTTGTGAGTTTGGATTACATACATTTGTCGGAACTATTATGCACAAAGCCATCCGACAAAATTGCTAAGTCAAACTTTTCATGCCATTGTTTTGGAGCTTGTTTCAAGCCATACAAAGACTTAACTAACTTGCAAACTTTCTTTTCATTTTTAGGAAGTACAAAACCTTTAGGTTGTTCCATGTAAACTTCCTCATCAAGATCACCATTTAGGAAAGTTGTCTTAACATCCATTTGATGTGCAATCAACTTATATATAGATGCAAGAGCTAACAACACACAAATAGACGTGATCCTAGCCACCAGTGCATAGGTATCAAAATAGTCTACTCCTTCCCTTTGTTTAAAGCCTTTTACCACTAACCTTGCTTTAAAGGTTTGTATTGATCCATATTTATTATACTTTCTTCTAAATACCCATTTACAACCAATTGATTTTGAACCAGTAGGTAGATTCGCTAGGACCCAAATATTATTGGATAATATTGAGTCCAACTCATCATTCATAACTTCGTTCCAGAAAGCTGAATCTCTAGAAGCCATAGCTTCTTCATATGTTTTAGGATCATCCTCTGTGTTAAACACTATAGGTATTTTATTTAGGACCACTTGTCGATTTCCTTCAACAAAGTGCAATTGAGCTTGATAAGAAACGAAATATGGACCAAAGTCCTTTACCTTTCTTATCCTTTGACTCTTTCTTTGTTCACTTAGTGAACCACTTTCAATTCTTTTAGTACCACCCAAAGTAGTATTAGGATTAGAGTCACCTTGTTTTGTTTGAGTAGGTATCAAAGCATCCATGGAATTTTTACTGAGTTCATCCTTAATAAACTCTACATCTCTTGATTCCACCACTATATTAGAGCTTAAGTCTAATAATCTATATGCTTTTGAATTTTCAGCATAACCTACAACTTTTCATAGCTCTTGGTCCTAACTTTGTTCTTTTTGGATCAACCACTCTATAAAAGGCTAAACACCCCCACACTTTGACATAATCAAGGTTTGGTTTCCTTCCATTCCATAACTCACATGGAGATACTTTAATCTTTTTGGAAGGTATTCTATTGTACACATGACATGCTGTAAGCAATGCCTCTCCCCATAAATTAAATGGGAGCTCTGCACTTAAGATCATGGCATTTACCATATCTACAAGAGTCCTATTTTTCCTTTCAGCCAAACCATTTTGTTGGGGTGTATAAGGGGCTGAACTTTGGTGTATTATACCATATTCCTCACAAAACGTAGAAAAATCATTAAGAAAATATTCACCACCTCTATCACTTCGTAGGATCTTTATTTTCCTATCCTTTTGATTTTCTAATTCAGTTTTATAACGTTTGAACATGTCAAAAGATTCATCTTTATTTCTCATTAAATACACAAATGTAAATCTAGAGAAATCATCAATAAATGTAATGAAGTATCTTTTACCTCCTCTAGTAATACACCATTCAATTCACATACATCAGAATGTACAAGTTCAAGCATAATAGAATTTCTATCAGACTTAGAAAAAGGTTTCTTTGTCATCTTTGCTTGAATACAAATCTCACATTTCTTTTCATCATAATGCTCTATGCTTTGACATAAACTTCAAGTATTTGAAATTTAAATGTCCTAATCTAGCATGCCACAAATATGAAGAATCAACAAAATAAGCACAACTAGAAACTTCTTTATTAATAATACTTAGTTTGTATATGCCATCAGTAGCATATCCCTTTCCTAGAAAAATCTCATTCTTAGGCAAGATTAACTTGTCCAATTCAAGTATAGCTTTTATACCACTCTTACATAACAAATTGGCAAACACAAGATCCTTCTTGATATCGGGTACATGAAAAACATTGGTCAAGATCAGCATCTTGTCGGAACCCATTTTCACTTCAATGGTGCCCTTTCCAAGAACCTTTACTTTATTGTGGTTGCCCATCAACACTTGTTATTCTATGGAAGACTTATCATAAGTCCTGAATTGTTCTTTGTTGTTGCACACATGCATTTTTGCACTCGAATCGAACCACCAATCAAAAGGATTTGCAATCACAGCCATATGAATTTCAGTAATCATATCAATATGTATGCCACTTACCATAGCAACAATGTCCTCAATGACATTCGTTTCAATGACATTGCCTTCTTCATCTTTTTTCTTTTTCTTTAAGAGTTTACATGTCCGAATATAATGACATTTCTTTCTACAATGGAAACAAGCTCGGTTCTTCTTGTCCTATTTGGGATTATTGGAGTTGTTCTTCTTGAAGCCACTCCAAATTTTGTTCACTTTCAAGTACTTATTGGTCTTACTCGAACTCCCACTTTGAACATTGCTCACATTGTTCACATTCACTTTAGAATCGATGTTAGTCGCATCTCTAACCTAACTTTCCTCTTCAATTCAAAGATGTTGTCCAAATTGTTTTAAAGTGAGATCTTTCGACATATGTAGAAACTTCTTCCTAAAATTATTCCAACTTGGTAGGAGTTTTGCAATGATTGCACCCATTTGGGATGATTCAGGAATATTGATTGACAAATCACAGAGTTTATTGACCAAAATTTGTAACTCATGTACTTGATCCAAAACTGAAATATTGTCAAGCATTTTATAATCAAAATACTTTTGAATAATAAACTTATTCGTACCTATTTTCTCAGTTTTGTACTTTGCCTCCAAAGCATTTGAAATCTCCTTCGGTGACTTCATTGATGGATAGAGATAATAAAGATGATCCGAAAGAGTATTGAAAATGTGCCCTCTGTATATCAATTCATCTTCCTCTCGTTTCTTTCTTTGTGCATTTATCTCATCAGTGTCTTCATCTCTCATAATAGGAAAAGGAATCAAATTCAGGTCCAAGACATAAAAGAGTTTGAGTGCAGTAAGTAGGAATTTCATTGTCTTTTCATTGAGAGAAATTGGTTCCATCAAAGCGATCCAATTTCACTAACTCATGATTCAACATTTTCAACGCTGAAACATCATTTGTTCCTTCCATCGTAGCAAATATTGTCTAAGATTCTTGGGGATATTATACAAAGTAATAATGGAAGAATAAGGTTAACAAAAAAGATAAATAGAAAATAAATAACTTGGAGGCACAATATTGTCTTCCTTAGACAATATTTGCTCCCCACACTATTATTGCTAAAGAATTATCCCAAATTTGTCCCCAAGATACAACAAAGATGTTAGGTTCTATAGATAGCAATTCTGGAGAATGACCACAAGATTTCTTGTGTTTCTCTTTTACTATTTTTCAAGTGAACATAAACCTTTATTTATACCCATAGGGTTATATTTCATCAAAAGGCATCTATGGAGAGTTAAAATGTTTTATAAAACCATTCGCAAGGCTTGAAACCTCTTCAACATTTCCGAACAGTCATCAGAAAAATTCTGTAGAAAATTTAGTTTTTGTGTTTCGATCAATTGAACAGGAATTGAATAGAGATCGAACCATTTAAAAACTCCAGGATTTTTTCTTTACCATTTCAATCGATCGAGCCAAAGTTTTAATCTATCGAAAATGCCTAACTTTGAATTTTCATTTAGAAAATTTCAGAACTTGAATTTTCATTTTATGAAACAATATTCTCCAAACTCAAACATCATTATTACAACCTATCCATGTATATATCTATATATACAACATATTTTAGTAGCAGTTAATTTGGTCATGTTATTTTCAATTTACAATCAATTTGATCTATACTATTAATTTTCTAACGGAAAATACTTATTTGGCAAACAAATTGCATAATTGGCATAATTGAAGGTGACATGGCATAGCCACGTCAACTAAAAATCCCACCAAATCCACTTTAGAAACAATTGACGGAATTAACTAATTCTCACCATTACTCATTTGACCCCTTTTACCTTCTCTCTCCAAAATCAATCACTGCCTTTTCCTCTCTTCTTCTCACTTTCATCTCTCCCTCCACCTGTGCTGCCCAGAAATTCATCTTCCCTATAGCAAACGATGTGGTATTTTCCAACAACCTAGATTCCTTTAAATCTTGATCACACCATCTGGGTGAAGTAGCTTTTTAGTATTTGTACTCCAATTGGGCAAATTGAAAAAGAAGTGATCTTATTTATTATATTTTTTCAGTGGATTTGGTAGGGGTATCTCTCTACAGGTGATGGTTTCCAATGTAATTTCGTGGAAACTTCTGTTTGAATAACTTGCAATTGATTCCCCGGAAGGCAACATCATCTTGCTAAATAAACCCATAGCCCCAAATCTATAACCCATAATCCTGTTACACAAACCAGACCAATTAACAACTAATTGGTAAGAGTCTATTATTAGAAAAAAAAAAAAAAAAAAAAAAAAAAAAAAAAACTAATTGGTAAGAGGATTCTTTTGTAGCTCTTGCAAGAGTAGTGAAGATTTGATTTTTCAATAAAAGCCCTGCTAATTTTCTTCCTTTGTAGCTCTTCATCTTTCGTTCCTCTCCAAACCCAGATCCATGTCGTCCTCGATATTTTTGCCACCGACCACCACCGTCACAAACATCGTTGGAGACACTTTTGAGACCAAAAAAGAAAGAAAGAAAGATTAAGTTTCGCTACTGGAAATATCGTGTCGTTTGGTGTGGGGAAGGGGATGAAGAATTTCTAGGCAACGAAGGTAAAGGAAGAGATGAAAGTGAGAAGTGAGAAGAGAGGAAAAAGGCAGTGGTTGATTAAGGAGAGAGAAGGTGAAAGGGTGGTTCAAATGAGAAACAGAGAGAATAGTTAATTCTAACAATTTTTTCTAAAGTAGATCTGACCTGTATTTTTAGTTGACGTGGTTGTGCCAGGTCGCCTTCAACTAATGCTAATTATGTAATCCCTTTGCCATATTTTCATTTTCTGTTAATAAATTAATGACATGGATCAAATTAATTGTAAATTGAAAATAACAAAGATTAAATTGGTTATTATTAAAATGTAGGGATTAAATTGATTGTGACCTTAAAACATAGGGACTCAAATAGTGTTTTTGTCTACTATTTATTGAAATCACGTTAACTCAAAGAAGTTTGAGTTTTTTTTTTTTTTTGACCATTATACTAGAGTTATGCTACTGGACTGACGATGTGACATGCTCTTAACATTTTATTATAGAAAAAAATGTTACGATTAATTAAAAAAGATTTTTTTTTTTTTTTTTTTGAGAAAGAGAGAGAGAGAGAGAGAGAGAGTTGGAGCACTGAAATTGCTCTAAGGATTTCATTTCAATGCTAGTAATCAATTTTTCATGCCTTTAATTGTAATATAGAGATGGGCTCATAACTTGGCCCATTAGACGTTTATTTTGAATAGAGAAGGTCTATTCCACGCTCTTCTTCAGAGTGCAGTCCAACTAGCATACGGTAGAGATGGCCAACACAAAAATTTTCATAAAATATTTCACAAATGTTAAGATCATTAAGTTTTTAATGGTAGATAATAAAGTAATATCAGTAATAGGTTTAAATAAGGACCAATAAAAACCTGCAAATTTAACTATTGTAAAAATTTTGTGTCTATAAAATTATTCTATAATCACCCATCAGGCCATCACCACCAAAAAAGGGCCACCTAGCCAAGCCACATAGCTAATGAAGCCTTATCTATATTGGCTTCTTTTTCTTGGGAATTAATTTCAAAAGCGAGAAATGTGACGCAAAACGTAAAGTGTAGAAAAAATGGGTTAGTATTTGTTCTAGATAAAAGCAAAGACATATTTTACATCCACAAATATAAACTCTCCAATTTACTAAAAATAAAGAAAATTTCAATTTTATGGAGAGTGAATTATTCATTTTTATTTTACAGCCTATTTAGAAGCTTCAAAACTTAAAACAAAATCATTTAACAAATTCAATTCTTGTGGTACCACGAAAACTTTGTTTTAAGGGATTGAAAATCGGCAATTTAGTCTTTTCATGCGGTGCTACGTATGCAAAAGGTCACGTGAGTTACACATGATCTTCTTTTCCGTCCAAGTTAATAGACAAAATATCTTTGGAATGTGAAAAGTTTTCCTCAAGGAAACAAGAGTTGCTAAACCATAAGACCTCTAGAAGCTAGGCAAAGATACTACCTACATCACCAAACCCTCCTTCATGTATGGTAATTATGCTGAGCAAAAGCAATAGCTAGAATTTTATCCATATGTTCGAATTAATCTTTGGGACACCATAAAGTTTGACAACAAATCTCCTTTTGTCATCAAGGAGAATATACATTTTTCATTGGGGCATAACTTTTTCTCTTGAACGTTCGTGAACTAGCTCACACTTGACTTTCCATTTTTAGGTAACTTTTCTAATTTTGTTTTAGTAATTAGAAGGTAGCATTACCTCTATGAATTACTCGTTTGAGGTGCGTGCCTTTGTCATTACTCATCAAAGTTTCTCCAATTTTTTTTTTTTTTTTTTAATAACTTAGAAAAAGGATGCAACTAGGAATGAGCTATTTGAGGACTGGCCAGTTCAACCAAGAAGAACCGAAAAAGTCTCGATCTAGTCTTGACGAAGAATTCTACTGTAGTTTCTCTTTATCTAAGAAAGCTCTTGCTTATCCTAGAACAGTAGAATAGTTCTGTCCCTTCTTGTAGAAGGCATGTTTTGTTTTGTTTTTTTTTTTTTTTTTGGTTCCCCCCCCCCCCCCCCCTCTTAAAATAACAAGGTTATTTTAAGGGTTGTTGGTTGTTTTTTTCTTCATGGGGTGGGGAAATACTTTAGTTTTTCTTTTGCAGCACTTTTTTCGAGATTTTATCCTAGGTCTTTTCAATTCATCTGGTGGATTTACGCATCCATATAGTATTAATAAACTATCAATCAAGAAAAATACCCAAAAATCATTGTTTTTTAATATATTAAGAGACAATCTACTAACAAAAACAAAAGACACGAAACACTATTGTTTCTTTATACAGTTATCTATGAAAAGGGAACTCGACGCTCTTTCAAATCTTCAAAATCAACTACTATTGAATCCAAACTAAATGTCGAAACTATATCCTTTTCAATGTATAACATCAAAGAGTCATTCAAAAAATCATTTTCCATTTTGTTTCGAAGGTCAGTTTTGACAACTTTCATAGTTGAAAATGCTCACTCTGTAGTAGCAGTAGAAACTAGAAGAGTAAGCACAAGTCTCACCATTCTATAAACAAGTTTGTAGTGTTCTGAATTTCCAGTTCTCACTAACCATTGAGATAACTCAGATAAACTTTTCAATTTTTTGAACTCTGGATCTTGTACTACATTATGCTCAAAATGATAAAGCTCCTTCTCCAACACTTGTTTGTCATAATCTGTGAAATCTTGTGGATAGAAATTCTTTACCAACAAACAAAGATCACTAATTCTGAAAGATTTTAATGCCTCTCAAGGTTCTAAAGCTGAGCTAAGCCTAAGTAACTCCATTGCATCTTCATTAAACCGATAATTTAGTTCCTGTAGTTGAGAATCTATTGTAGCATAAAAAATTTTTAATTGATAATGATGCTCATTGTAACGTTCTCTTGTTGATTACGAGCTCGACCTCGCCTCTCAACATATCGAGCATTCATATCCAAGACATCAGTGCAATGCTTCTCACAAAATGATATCACAGTGGTGAGCAAGCCATCCCATCCATTATCTCTAAATTTTTGGATGAGTGCTTTAGTAGATGAAACTAAATACATGGCATTTCAAATGTCTTGAGATTGGCTTTGCAAAGCTTGACAAAGTTTATCAGTGATCTCCATAGTTCCTTTCTCAAGATGCAAGATGAAGACAAATTCAAATGAAGTTAAACCATCATAAGCTGACTCTCCTTCTGCTCGATATTCTCTATCAATTGCATCATCAATTATATTTTGTAAAACTTCAATAGTTGAAGTAAACATCCTTAATAAGCTAGAAACTGATCTAAAATGTGAACTCCAACGTGTTTCTACAGGTTGTTGTAAAGTGCCAATTTGATTAAGTCCACTTCTAGTCTCAAGCTCTTCAAGATCAATCAAACGTGCTATTTCATTAGCATTGGCAACTTTCAATTGCTCATTGCGCTTGCATGAAGCATTAACAATTTTGATCAGAAAAAGCAATGTAAGAAAAAAATGACTAATGGGAACAACTTGTTTTGATGCTTTTACTAATGCCAATTGTAAGCGATGTGCAAAACAATGGATGTAGTAAACATATGAGCAATCATTCAAAATCAAAGCTTGTAATCCATTCCACATACCTCGCATGTTGCTTGCTCCACCATATCCTTGCCCTCGAATATTTTGTATATCTAAGCAATATTGAGATAACAAAGAATATATCCCTTTCTTTAGAGTCAAAGTCGCAGTGTCAACAGCATGAATAAGCCCAAAAAAACTTTCTTTCACAAAGCCTTCTGCATCAACATATCTAAAAACCATAGCCATTTGCTCTTTCATGGACTCATCACGAGCTTCATCAACCATTATGCAAAACTTTACATCACCAATTTCTTCCCGAATGGCCTTCTTCACTTTGGCTGAGAAAACATGTAGAATTTCCTTTTGAATCCTAGGTGATGTGTAGGTTGCATTTTTTGGAGCTTTTTCTATTATTTCGCCAACCTTCTCATTCCAAAAAGTCACAATATCCACTGATTCATAAAAGTTCCCACGATTTAATGAGCTAAAACTTTCATCTCAACCTTTAAAAGCTATAACTTGAAAGGCAAGATATCGAACAATAAAAATTGTGACCTTTAATTGCAACCGTGAAAGTTCAAAAACGTGTACAAAAACACTTTTGAACGTTTAGACCCCCAAAAACCAATTTAATCAACACACGCAATATGTTAAACAACTAGTGTGCGGAAACTTAACATATGCTATAACATGGAATTGATTAAACAACTATCTAAGTCACAACAAAATAAACCACAGCAGATAATGTAAAGGCAGAGATAGAGAGGAAGGAAGATGCAAACACAGCGATAACACCAGATATGTTATCGAAAAGGAAACCGAAGACCTTGGCGAAAAACCTCTCCGCCGCCCTCCAAGCGGTAATCAATCCACTAGAAAATACAGTTGGGATACAAGGACAGCAATAGACCCTCCAAGCCTAATCTACCCAATGCACCTAAGCCCTCCAAGCTTCTTGCTCCAACGAGGTTGCGCCGAACCTTTTTCTTTTCTAGCTTTCCGGATTCCGCTACTACACCGTAGCATCAACCAATGAATATTGGCTCCTTCCTAACTGCTTCCCAGAACTCCAAACGTCTGTCTCACAGGGATGATAATGGTGAGAACCAGGTTTGGTATAAAGGCCTCTCAAGGTTTTGACAATGGAGAGGAAGAGAGTGAGGGATTTTGATAAGACTCTAAGGTAGAGATTGTGGGTGAAACAATCTGGTTTTTCTTTAGGATTTCTCTCTCAAAATTCTCTCTGGAAGCTCTCTTTCAATCGTGGGTTAAAAGGGTATTTATACTGAAGTGGAGTGGAATGCGAAACGTCAGGTTTTTCCAAAACAGGGGTGGCTCGCGGCTTGACCTCGCGGCTTGACTAAGTCGCGAGTTCCAGTCGCGAGTTAACCGTATGGCCAGTTGTCCTATTTTGTCCTGTAGTGCTCCAGCTAGCATGACTGTTCATCTTCCAGCATGCTTGGCACGTGTGCATCTTCTGGCGGGTTGAAGCCGCGAGTCCAGCCGCGAGTCCCAGCCGCGACACTCTGTTTTCTTGCACACTCTTGAGCAATCTTCACACTATCTCACTCACTACCCTTACAACAATCCCACCTAAATACAGGGTTACTAAATGCTGAATTACAAGCAAATTTGGCACGGAATAAAGCCAATTAGATGGTTGAATAAATTCAACCTTACAATCTCCCCCTTTGGCTATTCCGTGACAAAACCCTAAAATAGACTCTAGACTTAACATGTGAGTTGGGAACAGTTGATCAAAACTCACTCACACCTAATTCTAGAAGCTGTGAAGCACTTGAATCATATGAACATAAACTCCTGAAACACAACAATACACCATGATCATTGTAAGCAGAAAATTATAAATGCATATGAAACAGGCAATATGAGATCAAGCAAAGATGGAGTTAATAAACAAACCATGGCTTGATCAACCAAGTGAATCACCACAAGGTAGTGATCACAGTGTTCATTCACACTTGGAATGAACACAAGGACATACAAGTTAACAAGCACAAAGCAAGACACTTGTATGTTCAACACTCAACCAATGCATAGCTCACATGACATATACATCTAGGAACAATCCTACAAGGGCACAAGAGTGACAGTACATAAACCAAAATGCATAACATTTAGATTAAAGTACTGATTTCAACATAGCATAAAGGCTGCACTTAAGCATGGTACATACCACAAGGCCTACAAACTATGCAAAAAACAAAAACCCTGAAAGCTTACAAAAGCATATGGGTACAAACCAACAAAAACCTGAATAACATCAACAACATATAATAAAGTTTAAACCAAGAGTATCAGTTTAGAGTTAGAAACATCTATACACCAAAACACAGTGTATCAAAACCAAAAGAACCATAAGTTTAGTAGATAAGACGAAAAACAAAAGTATGTGTGTGTGTGTACTCCCCCTATCACTATGCACACTTCCCTTTGAACTTTTCTCCCCCTTACTGAATGCTCTCCCCCTTTTTGTCACGAATAGCTAAAGACTCTCGTCCAGCTTCCGTTGAATCTCATCAAGCTGATTCTCCATAGTCTCGAGACGCATTTGGACATGGTTGTTTGTGGAGTAGAGAAGCGCCACAAGCTCATCAATGCGTTTCTGAATATGCTCAAGAACACTACCAACTCTGTCAGTATGAGAAGCAATTTGTGCTTGCGGAATATCAGCCGGTGAAGTATCAGGAACATCACGTGATGCAGATGTGGTATGTGCAGGTGTCTTTGAGTCAGGGGCAGATGTATCAAACGGAGAGATGTGAGCACGTCTTGGTGATTTGGAGGAGTGACTTCTGCTTGCTTGAAGAGTGAATAATGAAATGGGACGTTGACGAGTCAACATTTTACCATCTGCAGGAGGAGTAATGCCTGCATTAAGAATGAGTTTCATGACGAGACTGCAAAATGGAATGATTCCTCGAGCTGTAGATCGACACGCGGTCTTCCTCAAGTTGTAGTAGATGTGAGCACATATATCAATAGGGGCTCCAGTAATGAGATCACACAGAAATATAGCTCTCCCAAGATTGATGAATGTAGTGTTGGACAGTGGGTAGAGATTGGTGAACATGATCAACTTCAGTGTGGTCAGCTCAGATGCAAATTTTGCGGTGCTGATGGAAGTTCCTGCACTTGATACCTCATGATCGTGCCCTAGGATTTGTAAAATTTCCCCAACCTCTGGATTTCGTTCATCATAGGGAGTCAAATTCACATTCTGAGGTCTGGTGATGCCGAGAAGATTTGCGATGGAGTCTGGGGTAACACTAAACTCTGTTCCTCTGACCCAGAAAATGAGGATAGGTCCAAGATCAGATGCATTGGAGAAGCATTCCTTGACCAGCTCATCCATTGGATCATCAAAGTTTCCGAACAAGTTTGCCCAGTCTCGTTTCTCAAAGATTCGAGGGATGAAAGTAGTCCCTAAGGTGTTGAACTCTACTACCCGCTCCACTATAGTTGTTGACTTGTCAAACACATTTGAGTAGGCGTGTGAGTTCAGGGGAACTCTGAATCTATCCTCATTGGGATCTTGAGATGCTTGAGATGAATGACGAGTCCTTTTAGCAACTGGGGTTGCTGGTTCGTCAGAAACAATGTCTTTACCCCTGGAAGATCGACGAGACATCTGCAAGAGAACAGGCCAACAGAAAAGAACCAAGCAACAATATCCCACAAAAAAAATTGTCAACAAGATTCAGTATAAACAATATTTCAATATAAAAACCCAGACTGAATATAGTGCAGATCCAACCAATCCTTCCAACAAAACACAGAGGCATAAACTAATACGTGCATCAAACTTGGTGAAAGTGCACCAAGACAAAGAAAGACATCACAACTGTCATTGAGACAGGTTAACATGACCATGATATGCAATAAGAAACAGCATATGAACATTTAGAGCAGATAACATAAATCACTCCATCAGAGACATGAACATGGAAAAAAAAATTCAAACATGAAGAACCAAACATCCACACTGGAGCACGTGGTTGATAAACACACATTATGTTATCATATTCACTCAGTAACCAAAACCAAACACCAACATCAATAATCAGGCAAGAGTAATGAGTAAGTCACATAGACACCAAACCCATTTCAGAAAAGATTCTCAGATTCAATAATAAGCAAAAAACAAACCAATGAAAAACACATTGTGATTGCTCAGCAAGAAAACAGGTGAGAACAATATCAAACAAGACACTCCATACCCATTACACATAGAGATAAGTATAACGAATGCAATACCAGTCCAAACAGCAACAGAAATATGCAGGAAAAAGAAAATGAGATTGAGAAAACAAAACCCATACCTTTTCTTGATGATTTGGAGAAGAAACGAAGCACCAAAGGGTTTTGAAAAATGGATTCACGAAGAGTTTTGGGAGAAAACAGCAGTTTTAAGTGAAGATGAACAGTTACAAAAGTTCGAGGGAAAACTGAAGGAGGTTTAAAAACTGCTCCTGTTTCTGCAAAACACGCGATTTTCACGACTGGTTCAAGTCGCCATACAGTCGCCAGCTCAAGCCGCCAAAGCACTCAAGAGGAAAATTTTGAAAAATTTTTCTAAGTGTTTTTCGCGACTGGGAGGTCTACCCGCGAGTGAGTCGCGAGCTGAGCCGCGAAAATCTCTGAGTGAATCTCGCGACTGGACCTTCCACTCGCGAACAAGTCGCCAAAACTAACCAGCGAAGATGCGACTGAGGCACGCGACTTGACACACCCGCGACTGAGCCGCCAAAACAGGGCAAAACTGTATTTTTGAAATTTTCAGATTTTTCAGCAAAACACTTTCCAAAAACACCTAAAACACTCAAAAATCTTTTTGTGCTTGAGTTAACAAAGATTGAGCATGTGAAAACACATTTTATCAAGTACAATCACACAAATGAATATGGCATTTATCGAACATGAACTTGTGTGTTGTGTGTGGACATCAACAATGAAATAGTCATTTGTCTAATGTGAAGCTTCAATGATCAATTCAACCAAGGCATACACAATTAGCACTAGATCATGTGACCAATCTCAATTATAGAAATATGAATATATGACTTCCCACACAACTTGATAACATAACTCGGAGCCTTTCATTTGACTCCACTTTCAGCCATAACATTTGATCTTTTGAGGCAATCATCTCTCATTGTGAGAGGGATAGACAACACTTTTCTTTGAAGAACAGGCCTTTGGCCTTTTTGAAAGAAATTTCACTTTTGATATAAGGTCGCTTACCCTTTTTCCTAGTCAAATACTAGAATGTGCGACAGACTTTTGCAGCTCAATATCTCTTTTCATTTGGAGATTTACATTTAGTGAGCTCTTTTTAGCAAAAAACAATAAAAAAGTGGGAAGAGATATAGACACAAGTCTATGCATGTTTCAAGATCAACATAACCATTCACTAATCATTCATGACAAGTTCGAAGATCTATTTACAACAATCACATAGATTTCAAGATTTTTCCCATAGTGATATGAGTGCATGAAGACAAGCAATGCTCGAAAATGCACAAAGCCATTAGCACAAAGGTACAAGGCAAAACGAGTCTTAAGACAAAACTCAACAAAGTCGATCAAGCTTTTTGATTTTCAAATTTTTTTATGTAATTTTTTGGATTTTTGACTCAAGAAACAAAAAGATTGATAAAACACAATTAAGAAATATTCACAAGAAGAATAATCAAACAACCAAGAACAAACACAACAAGCATACCAAACATAGTCACAAAGCATAGGAAGTATTAATGCATGGACATGTTGTAATGCTTATGCATGAGTACCCCTTTTCACCCACACGTCACTTGCGTTTGGGGTGATTTCCTTAAAGGATTGGGTACGGGAGTTCGGGCTTTCAAACCTTCGTGAGAAGCTTTCCAAACAGTTGGTGAATGCACCAGTTATCTTCATCACGTCCATCATTCCGGGATCTCCATTTTGCTCTCTAGGTTGATCCCCTGCCCAAGTTCTTCTATCAATTCTTGGTCCTCCTGACCTTTGAGGAGTAGCACTGTTCTTTGCTCTCAGCTTTTGGAAATTTGGTCGAGTGTGCCCTTGAAGCCCGCAATAATGGCACACATACATTCCTCTAGGACCTTTTTGTGGTCGAGGACGTGACTTGGCACGAGACTCAGACCTGCCCACATACTGATTACGGTGATTTAGCATCCGTTGGTTCACCACATTTTTCTTCTCCTCCACCTCGAGCTTCACACTTGTAGAGTCAGCTACAACTGGATCTTTGGCTTTGACAAACTTCACTTCTTTGGTGACATTTCCAGTTGAACTACTTCCTCCGCTATATCCCAGTTCGGATTTGTCTGAGAAGCTCTTTTGAGAAGATATAACATCATCTAGCTTCTTGGTGGTGACCCTCTCTATTTTTGCATTTGCTTGAACAACCTCACTTTCAAGAAATCTCACTTTAGTGTAAGCTTCGGAGAGCTCACCATTCAAAGTTTCAATCTCGCATTTGGCCTCCCTATACCGGATTAGGAGACTTTTGTAGTCCTCCTCAGCCTTCTTCATCTTTCTCACAGCAGCCTTGGCCACCCTTGTGTATTCACCAGATTTCTCCAAAAGTGAGTTGTAATTTTCTTGAAGAGTAGCTGTGCTTTCTTCTTCTTCAGCTTCTGATTCTTCAACAATTCCTAGTGAGTCATCCTCACTATGTTCTCCAAGGTCTTGAACAAGCAAATTCAATTCATCCGAAGACTCATCATGAGCAATAGTCATGAAAACTGAGTAGTTCCCTTCTCCATCACAGCTTTCTTCAGATTCTGAGTCAGACGAATCTGAGTCACTCAGGGTCGTGGCATACACCTTGCCTTTCGACTTCAAGTAATTCGGACATTCCCTCTTAAAGTGTCCATGCCCGTTGCATTCAAAACAAGTGACACCTTGTGTGGATGGGGATTCTTTTCCATCTTTCCTGTTGAAATCCCTCTTCTCCCTTCCAGAATTTTGGAATTTTCTCTTATCATCAAATTTTCCATTGTTTTTGAATTTCAAAAACTTTCTGAAATTTTTAACAAGATAGGCTACATCTTTGTCCACCATATCTTCTCCTGACGAGCCTTGATCTTCCACCTTCTCATTAGTGGTCTTTAGAGCAAGGGATTTTCCCTTCCGTTGATTTGGCAGCGACATCTCATAGGTTTGTAGAGATCCAACCAGCTCCTGTACCTTGATGTCGTCAAGATCCTTGCTCTCTTCAATGGCTGTCACCTTAGCACGGAAACTTTCCGGCAATGATCGAAGGATCTTCCTTACAATCTTAGAGTCCTCCATCTTCTCCCCCAAGTTAAACTTACTGACAACCACTTCATTCAACTTTCCATAGAAAGAGTCGAAAGACTCATCCTCACTCATCTTGAGCTCCTCAAACCGAGTGGTCAGCATTTGTAACTTGGTATCTTTCACCTTCTTCGTGCCTTCATAAGTTGTTTCCAGAATCTCCTATGCATCTTTGGCAATAGTAATGTGAGAAATCCTGTGAAATTCATCTGGAGACACACCACAGAAAATAGCATTTAGTGCTTTACTGTTAGCATTAGATGCAGCAAGTGCTGCCTTATCCCATGTGGATTTGGCTGCTTCAGGTTTGGTCCAACCCATCTCAACAGCATCCCACACGGATTCATCAATAGAGCATAAAAAAGCTCTCATACGAACCTTCCAAAATGCATAATTACTTCCATCAAAAAATGGAGGTGCATTAAGGGATTGAGACCTATCCATCTCAAAAGAAAGGGAGTCAAGGATCACACAATGGTAATGAAACCAAACAGCTGTGTACCCGCTCTGATACCAATTGAAAGTTCAAAAACGTGTACAAAAACACTTTTGAACGTTTAGACCCCCAAAAACCAATTTAATCAACACACGCAATATGTTAAACAACTAGTGTGCGGAAACTTAACATATGCTATAACATGGAATTGATTAAACAACTATCTAAGCCACAACAAAATAAACCACAGCAGATAATGTAAAGGCAGAGATAGAGAGGAAGGAAGATGCAAACACAGCGATAACACCAGATATGTTATCGAAGAGGAAACCGAAGACCTCGGCAAAAAACCTCTCCGCCGCCCTCCAAGCGGTAATCAATCCACTAGAAAATACAGTTGGGATACAAGGACATCAATAGACCCTCCAAGCCTAATCTACCCAATGCACCTAAGCCCTCCAAGCTTCTTGCTCCAACGAGGTTGCGCAGAACCTTTTTCTTTTCTAGCTTTCCGGATTCCGCTACTACACCGTAGCATCAACCAATGAATATTGGCTCCTTCCTAACTGCTTCCCAGAACTCCAAACGTCTGTCTCACAGGGATGATAATGGTGAGAACCAGGTTTGGTATAAAGGCCTCTCAAGGTTTTGACAATGGAGAGGAAGAGAGTGAGGGATTTTGATGAGACTCTAAGGTAGAGATTGTGGGTGAAACAATCTGGTTTTTCTTTAGGGTTTCTCTCTCAAAATTCTCTCTGGAAGCTCTCTTTCAATCGTGGGTTAAAAGGGTATTTATACTGAAGTGGAGTGGAATGCGAAACGTCAGGTTTTTCCAAAACAGGGGTGGCTCGCGGCTTGACCTCGCGGCTTGACTAAGTCGCGAGTTCCAGTCGCGAGTTAACCGTATGGCCAGTTGTCCTGTTTTGTCCTGTAGTGCTCCAGCTAGCATGACTGTTCATCTTCCAGCATGCTTGGCACGTGTGCATCTTCTGGCGGGTTGAAGCCGCGAGTCCAGCCGCGAGTCCCAGCCGCGACACTCTGTTTTCTTGCACACTCTTGAGCAATCTTCACACTATCTCACTCACTACCCTTACAACAATCCCACCTAAATACAGGGTTACTAAATGCTGAATTACAAGCAAATTTGGCACGGAATAAAGCCAATTAGATGGTTGAATAAATTCAACCTTACAAACCGATTATTTGCAATTTGTTCAGTAGTTAAATAATCAACTACCCTTTGCAAATACTGCGATTGGTTCATCAGATCCTTACACATTTGCTCAGTAACTCTATAAGTTGAGTTAGAATCTTTTCCTATATAACCTTGAAAATAACAATCTTTGCCCCCAACCTTTTTCCAATTTCTAAGTCCACCAACAATGAATGTATTTTGTCCCACAACCACATTTGGATTATGAAAGACAAAGCAGGGTAAACAATAAGCTGCATCTGTTGTAGGAGAATATTCAAGCCATTTTGAATTATTTCAATACCAAGAAGCTTGAAAGTTACGATTGCGCTTTCCACTTTTTTTGAATGTCTCTAAAGGAGGTTGGTGCGGACCTTTTTTAATGTAAGCCCGTCGAATTTCATCATGTTGATTAACATGATATTCCCATATTTGTTTGTGTGTTCCGGGATCATAATCCAAAGAATCAAGGTCAATTCTTTGAAATTGTGTTTGAGAGATTGGAATATCTGCATTTTCCGGAATTGGAACATCCACATTTTCTGGAATTGGAACATCCATATTTTCTAGAATTGGAACATCCACATTTTCTAGAATTGGAATAGCAACATTAGTTGTTGGCAATTCCACGTTGACTTCAGAAGAATTTGAAGTTGAACCTTTTCTTTTGAAAAAAATCAAGCATTGTAGTTGATTTTTTCATGATCTACAAATAAAATAAAAATCATATAAGAATCACCATTATTTTCTTAAATTTGTGTGACAATTTTTTATATTATATGATTTAATTTTTTCTTTTTGTCTTTGGTCTGCCTTTATTTATGTCTCTGTGTTGTCTCTTCCTTTATTTATGTCTTTTGTGTCTTTGTGTTGTCTTCATCTTTCTAATTCTGACCCACTAACCCAAATTCCCAATGAATCCCACTACAGACACTACTAACAAAAACTTTTCTTAACTTTACCGTTTTTTTTACGTCACTTGTCCGTTGCCCAACTCTAAAAACTATCTGACTATCTCTACAAACTCTACTCTCTCTATCTATCTATCTCTTTTATCTATATAATGCAAGAGTCATAAACATAGAGTGACAGAGTCACAAAGCCAAAAAGCCCAAAAAAAAAAAAAAAAAAAACCACAGGTAGCAGCCGTAGCACAAATTCAATTCACAATCACCAAATCAGTTCAGTTCATCACTCATCAGTAAAAACACAAACATGAAACACCACAATTCCATAAGGCACAAGCACAATTTCTTTGATTCTTAGATCACAAGGTATTGAAGGAAAAGATAAGAGTAAATACTTGTGAACTGTGAAGGCTCGAAGCTGGGCTGGCTAGGCAAATCGAGCAACGGCAACCGGATGGTGGCGGCGGCAAGTAGGTCTCGTTTCGCGTGGCGGCGTGGGTCTCACTCTCGCTGGCGTGGGTACTGCCGTATTGGACTAGGTTTCACACTCGCTCTCTGTCTCTCTCCATCACGGCGACACGAGCCTCTGAATCTGATCAAGATGGGTCTCTGTACTTTCTATCTCTATCTCGCAGCTCTCGCCTCTCACTTTCCTTTCTTTTCTTTTCTTTTTTCCTTTGTTTTTTGCTTTCTCCGTTTGGTTTTGGACTGCTGAGAGCTGAGTATTTTTTTTTTTTTTTTTAGATTGACATGGGTCATTGGCTCTGTTCTGAGCTGGCCGAATGATGGGCTAGGGGAAGGGGTTCATGATTTTTGGGAGGGGGGCTGGAGCTAAAATCTCAGGGGGGGCCCAAGCCCTTTTTTTGGGGAAAATTTTACTTGCTAATTTATTTTTTATTTTTTGGCCCGGGCCCTCTTAGCCTTCTACATGGGTCCGTCCCTGGGAGTGAAGTTTTTCAGAAACAGAGTGCTGGACATACCAAAGTGCATGTTTCGGCACCAGTGGGGAACAAGAAAGCTGTCAGTTAAGGCCGTATTAATTATGGCAAAAATCATGGAAGGAAAGAACATATGTGCATTAGTAACGTTAGTGTCATTTATTTCCTGAGAGGTCTTGCCAGCTAGCGTCAATCCCGAATCCTAAGGTAACCCCAATTTTCCATTCACTCGCCTCATTTAACCAGCCAATTATTGGTGTTTCACACGTTTTACATTTATACGGAGGCGCCAATAATTTCCACAACAGACTTTTTACCCAGCCAAACCGTAATACCCTAGCACCATTAATCACAAAAAACTTCCCTAGTAAGCACCTCAGCCAATTATTAACCTACCCAAAAGCCGTTCAATAACTGGCATCCAATCTCACGTGACACACATGTGGTGTGTAAATCAGAAACAATCCCAGCACAGCAACGACGGACTAGGGGTTCTAAACAGGTTTCCGTGACCATGAATCTTTTAGTGTGGAATTGTCGGGGGTTGGGGAATCTCCGGACAGGGAAAGAGCTTGGAGAATTAATCCAAGCAAAAGACCCCGCTGTCATGTTTTTAGCCGAGATGTGGGTAGACGATGCAAGGTTAGAGACTGTACAGAGGAATATTGACTTCGAGCACAAGTGGTTAGTACCTAAAGAAGGACGAGGTGGGGTTATTGCACTATTTTGGAAAACCTCTGTTAACCTTGAAGTGGTAGATACGTCCAATTATTACACTGACACATTGATTGAGAAGGGTACAGATAATGAATGGAGATTTACAGGCTTCTATGAGGAACCATAAACTTCAAGAAGAGCGAAGCTTGGGACAGCCTTCGTTCTTTAAACCACCACTCTTAGATTCCGTGGTTGTGCACCAGAGATTTTAATGAAATCACTAGGCAAGATGAAAAGAAAGGAGGTGCAATTCGAAGCAATGGACAGATGCAACTTTTTAGAGATGTGATAGAGGAGTGTGGTTTTATGGACCTTGGCTTTGTGGGTTCTTGATTCACCTGGAGTAAGAACTTCATGGACGGGCATTCTTTATGGGAAAGACTTGACCGAGGCTTAGCAAACAATCCCTGGTTCATGAAATTTCCAGGTTCTATTGTAACTCATCTCAATTGTAATTCTTCAAATAATTTTCCGTTATTAATTAACCTTTCAGGATTTAAGCCACCACCATGTAGGCGCCCCTTTAGGTTTGAGGAAATGTGGTTATCAGATGAAAGATGTTTCGAAACTGTGGAAGCTTCATGGTCTTCGGTACATGATGGAACAAGTGATGAGTGCATCTTGAAGAAAATCGAAGCATGTGGAAAAGATTTAGCTTGGTGGAATAAGAACATCTTTGGGAATGTCAGGAAAGAGTTGGAAAAGAAGAAAGCTCAACTAGCTTAAGCCGAAAGGGAAGCAATTGTTAGTGGGGTGAACCATGAAGTTCGTGAGCTAAAGGAGCATATCAATGTACTTCTTGATAGGGAAGCAAGACTATGGTGTCAACATTCAAGAGTACTTTGGCTAAAAATGGTGATAGTAACACAAAATTCTTCTACTAACGAGCAAGTAAGAGACATAGGAGGAACCTGATCCATGGGATTAGGGAAGAAACAAATAATTGGCAGATCCATTTAGAGCCAATTGCCTTGGTGTTCATAAGGTACTATCAGGAGTTGTTTGCCACCTCAAAGCCGGACATACATATGGATATCATTGACCACATTCCAAGGGTAATAACAGAAGAGATGAATGCAGCACTCACGAGTTCATTCCTAGAATCCGAAGTGGTCACAACACTAAAACAAATGGCTCCATTGAAAGCTCCAGACCCTAATGGAATGCCGCCTTTGTTTTATCAACACTTTTGGGGTCTAGTGGATAATGATGTTACGAGCTCAGTTTTATCTTGGCTCAATTCAGGTACTCTCCCTCACCCCCTAAACCACACCTTTATCACCCTTATTCCTAAAACAAAAAACCCTGAATTGGTCTAAGAATTTCAACCCATTCGTTTATGCAATGTTCTCTACAAAATTTTCTCTAAAGTTCTAGCTAATAGACTCAAGAAAGTTTTACCCCTAATCATTACCGAACACCAATCTGCCTTCACAAAAAATAGACTCATCACTAATAACATTTTGGTGGCCTTTGAATCTTTGCATTGCATGAAAAACCAAGCAATGGATTGGGTTAATCATGGCTTGTGTCCAATTAGTGACATATTCGATACTAGTGAATGGAGAACCCCACGGTTTGATTCATCCTACTAGAGACATTCGACAAGGAGACCTTTTGTCTCCTTTTCTCTTCCTCCTTTGCATTGAAGGTCTAAATGGCCTCATACAACAGGCGGAAACTAGGGGGGATGTCAAAGGGTTCTCTTTATGTCGTAGGGGACCAAAACTAACCCATCTTTTATTTGCAGATGATAGCCTTATTTTTTGCAGGGCAACCCAAAGGGAGTGTGGACAGATTTTGAGCATCTTGGAAAGATATAAGAAAGCTTCGGGGCAAAAGGTCAACAAAAATAAAACAACAATTTTCTTCAACAAATCAACCATGGAGATCAATAAAAACGAGATCAAATCAGCCTTGGGATTACATGAGATTGAACATTGTGAGCAATATTTGGGCCTACCTTCTTTGGTTGGAAGAAGGAAGAAACAAAGCTTCAATCTCATTAAAGAAAAGATTTGGAGAAAATTACAAAGTTTGGAAGGAAAGCTTCTGTCTCAAGCGGGTCGTGAAGTATTGATTAAGGCTATCATTCAAGCCATCCCAACCTTTGCCATGGGGTGCTTCAAATTACCTGTGGGGCTTGGTCATGATATTGAAGCCTTGATCAAGAAATTCGGGTGGGGACAAAAGGGGGAGAGAAGGAAAATCCATTGGGTGAAATGGGAAGAATTGACTAAATCAAAACAAGGAGGTATGAGGTTCAGAGACTTGGCTTTGTTTAATAATTCCCTTTTGGTGAAGCAAGCTTGGCGGCTCTTGAAAAACCAAGATTCTCTATTTTATAAAGTATTTAAGGCTCGGTTTTTCTTGAAGTGTTCAATCATGGAAGCCAAAAATTCTTGAGGGGGATCATATGCATGGAGTAGTATTTTACATGGGAGGGATGTGTTAGAAAGGGGTTGTAGATGGAGAATAGGTTATGGGAAATCAGTGGGCATATGGGAGAGCAATTGGCTTCCAAGGAAACAAGCCCCGCAAGTTATTTCTCCAATATGTGAAACCTTGGCTGAGGCGAGAGTCAAAATTCTCATTGACAGTGAACTAAGGCAGTGGAATCACGGCATGGTGGAAGGTATTTTTGTTCGGGAGGAAGTGGAGTTAATTAAAAATCTGCCTTTGCCAACCGAGACTTGTGAGGACAGCCTATTTTGGCCTTTCACACACAATGGAGTGTATAATAGCAAATCCGGATATCGGTTTCTCCAGGTAGAGGGTGATCCCAATGTAGAGTCGGAATTGATTGCATCAGAAAAGACAATGTGGAAGGAGGTTCGGTCTCTACAAATCCCAAACAAAATGAGGAACCTGTTATGGAGAGCTTGTCAGAATTCACTGCCCACAAAACAGAACCTTGTTTGACGCACGATCATCGATGATCCTCTATGTGACAGATGTAAGATGGTGCCTGAAACGCCCCTTCACGCCCTCTGGTCATGCCGTGAACTGGATGTTGTATGGGCAGATGAGTCATTATGGGCTTATAGAAGAACCACGACATTCATTGATTTCAAAGAGCTGCTGTCTTGGATGATCAAAAGGCAACAGAATTTAGAGCTGTTCTCGGTCACGGTCTGGACAATATGGACACATCGGAACTGGGTCAGAGCTAATCAACCTTGGTGTAGCCCAAACCAGCTCGCAAACTTGGCCTTGGAACTCCTAACGGAATACCAGGCAGTGCTGCCATCTCCCTCACCACGGTCCACACCGGTCCGAGCTTGATGGAGAGCTCCTATCTTGGACATAGTTAAGATCAATTTTGATGGCGCACTATTCAGTAAGGAGCAAAAGTTAGGGATTGGTGCCGTAATTCGTGATGCACAGGGAGCGGTATTGGCTTCGCTGTCTAGGACCTTTAGTTGTGTATATTCTCCTTTTGAAGTTGAAGGTATGACTGCAGCATCGGCCTTACAGCTAGTGTCCGAACTGGGGTTTCAAGAGGTCACCTTGGAGGGTGATTGTCAAGTCCTCATGCATGCTCTCAAATATGATAGTCCCTTTTTGTCAACAGACGGTATAATTCTTGATGAAGTAAGATCAAAGGCTAGAAGTTTTAGTAAATTACACTTATCTCATGTTAAGAGAGAGGGTAATATGCTTGCTCATCCTTTAGCTCGTTTGGCTTTAAATGTTACAGATTATAGGGTGTGGACGGAGGATGTTCCACCATAGATTTATTATTTTGTTTTAGCAGACTTTGATGGTATTCATTGAATAAAAGACACTACTTTGATTCTCAAAAAATAGAAAAGAAAAAGGAATGAGCTATTTGCAGATTGTCTCAATCGATATCTTTACAAGATTTCTCAAGAGTTGGAAAAATTAAATAAAAATCAAATATACCTAGTATTAAACTTTTATATATGTGTGTGTTTTATTATTTTTAAATGCATCAATGCCTATGCAAGAAAAAGCTTACGGATAATAATGATTTGAATCCTACAATGAATTTCTTGGCTTTTCCTTTTTCAAATTTTTTGGTGATATAATTTAACCTAGTCAATAATGTCCAAACTTTTTTTTTTCTTTTATAGGAAAACTTCTATTTTGTTCCATTAAAATTTTGAAATTTTAAAAGTTTCAATTAAGTTATGTAAGAGGTCACAATAGAGATGCGTTCATTATTAGCTTTGAGTCTCCCTCAGAATCTCTATAGTACCTATTTCCAAATAAAATTCCAGAGGTTTCACCACTACCACAGCTTCAACTTCTGCAACTAAACGTGGAAGAGCCACTGTCAGAGACAACATGACTCATCCTAGTCAATAACGTCCAAACATTTTGGTAGTGGTAAACTTCTATTTTGTTACTTTAAAGTTTCATTAATTTCAATTGGATTGAAATTTTTTAAAATGTGTCGAAAGCCTTCTAAGTATGAGCCCCAAAATTCACCAAAAAAAAGATAATTTTAACACCGAACATATGAAAATTTTACCTATTACTCGCTGATTCGGATCATTAATAGTGATAAGGCCTGTAATTGTCGATAAGTTAACACATCTTTCTCCCCCTCAAAAAAAAAAAAAAAAAAAAAAAAAAAAAAAAAAACATATCTTTCTTAAATGAACATAGTCCCTACTAGAAATCCTTCTACATTTGAAAATATATAGAAAAAAAAAAAAAAAAATACCATCATGTCTATCCCTAAATGAACATACATTTGTAAATGACTAGTGTATCTATCTAGGATCTGAAAGCTCAATATTGCAAATAACTTGAGCTTGTTTAGACTCCTAATTTTCATTATGGCTTGATTAATAGTATGCTTAACACACTTGATGCAGAATATACGTGATTAGCAAATTAATTAATCGAAGCACTCAACAATTGCATGGATGAACAAATAAGTGCAAGCTAAAATGGAAAGGGCAACGGATAAAAGAATAGCAAATCCAAGATAACATAGCGATGTGTTATCAAAGAGGAAACAGAAGAACTCAGCAAAATATCTATCCGTGACCCTCCAAGTCGAAATGATCCACTAGTGAATATATTGGAGTACAAGGATACCAAAAAGTCCCTTCAAGCCTAATTAACCCAAAGTAATTGAGCCCTCCAAACTCCAACTACCAATGGACTTCTTGGAGTCTTGTCTTCACTAGCTTCTCGGATCCTGCAATACCGCTCGATTGCATTGCCAAGCCTCATTGGCTTATTTTGGCAAATATTAATACTTCTCAAGCTCTGAAACACTCTCTACATTATGAATAGGTGAGTTATGTTTGGGTACAAATCTCCTCTCAATGGTATAACAATGGGAGAAGAGAGGAGAAGAGACTAAGGATTTCTCTCTTAAGGATGTGTAGCTCTTTCTAACAAGGTGGGTGTGTTGTAGAAACCTTTCTAGGGTTTTCTTCTAAATAGCCTCCTTACAATTTTGTGGGTAATGAGAGTATATATAGTATGAGTGAAGGGCATAAGAGTCACACTTAAAATCCCAACTGTCAGTGCATTTCGCGAATCATCTTGCGAGCCAAATCGTGAGATGAGTTATAAAACTCATTGACTCTTCAACTTCCGGCATGTGCTCTTCATGTGACCTTTAACTATTTTGATCAGATTTTCACTAAATTAATACTAAACCTATTACAATTAAATCCCACAAAATACAAGGAAATAAATTAATGGAATTAAAACATTTTTTGTCATGAGATAAAGTCAACATAAATGTAATGTGAAAAACCATAACTTAACAGGATCCATCCCTGAAATTGTAACATCATTGATAGAAATGCTTTCCATCTTCCTTTTGGCTACCACAGGCTCTTCTATGACTGTTTTCATGAAAAAAGCTGGTTGTTTTTAGGTAGGTAGTCACAAGGATAGACCCAAGATTTCAAGTTATGAGCCCCCCCCCCCCCCCCCCCCCCACGAAAAAAAAAAAAAAGTCTAAATGAACAATAAAGAGTCAATTTCATAGTGGAGGTTGTTTCGGTTTAATTAAATGAATGATATATTTTGATTCCGATTAGTACCAATATATTATTTCAGAGTTATCAATATATATATATATATATATAAAATAATTTTAATAAATCACTAAACGGAATTTAAAATATTTTTTTTTAATGATATCTCAACCACCCACCAACAATTTTATTAACTCTTTCTCTAAACTCCCTTATTCAAATGTTAAAACTTAAGCCTTCACATGCCTACTTTAGTCTACGTACTGTGGTTAGCATTCCTTTTGATTATGTTTTATCTCTTTTTTATTTATTATCATTATTTTTTTTTGCTTTCAATTTTATTTCCTACACGTTTTGCTTTCTTTAATTCTTGTTACTTTGCTTCAATTTATTGCCTTGACGGAAGACTCATCAGTACTCACTACTCAATTTCACGTGAGGGTAGCTATCTTTAATGCATTTGAATTCAATGGTGTAATTAGTTTAAAGACACCCAAAACAAAACAATAATAAAATAAAAGAAACAAAATGCTAAATAAGATACTGACTGAGCTAGAGAGAGAGAGAAATGAAGAAGGTGCAAAACAGTGGCCAGAGAAAACCAAAAAGAAGAGGTGCGCAGCAAAGAAAACACAACGATGAAGAAGAGGTAAGATCGTGATAAGAGAGAGGAATTGGATCCTGAAATTTAGGGGAGAAATCTTATCTTAGGTGGGGGAAAAATCACAATTTTCTGACTTTCTTTGCTTCGGCCCGCTGTCTTAGGTTAAGGATTTACATAGGTTCGGAATAGGCTAAATATTTTTTATTTTTATTGTTACTCAAAAAAAAAAAAAATTTATTATTTAGGCTTTTATTTATTTAAAGGATTAAAGATTATGTTTGAGGGGCCAAAATTATTTTTTGAGAAATACTACGTGACGAGTTGTTATTGACAGGTAAGAAAGTAATGTTAATGGTTGGCCTAGTTTAAAACCTGTAACAACTAGTCACATATAATTCCTTGTAAAATTATTATAAAAGTACTGTGGATGTACATTATTCTATTTTTGTTGAACCCAAATTCTTGAGATTCTCAAGTTGGGTGGTCAATAACTTTTTGTAGAGTAGATAAAACAGTTTAGTTTAAAACAAATTGTTTATATAAAATATATTTTTGCAAGAATGATTTTTTTTTTTTTTTTGGTCAAGTCAGGGTGGTCTTGTAACCACCCTTGCTTAGTATTTATCTTGCTTTCATCTCTGAAATTGTAACATCATTTATGGAACAATTTTCTGGCTTAATTTCAGAAACCTCTAATGGTTTTTCTTGAACAATGTTGATAAGATATGCAGGTTGTTTTGGAGGAAGGAGTTGAACAGTTTCACTTGAAAGCATAGTTGCAACATCTAGCATGGTAGGTCTATCTGTTGCTTGGTCTTGTACGCATAAAAGACCAACATGAATGCATCTCAATATTTCAGATGAAGGGGATGACTCATCTATTATTGTTGGGTCTATTAGCTCCAAACCTTTCCCTTCATTCCATAACTGCCATGCCTGATACGAGACCAGTTGTACACACAATGTTAATTATTATATTCAAAATCTCGTGTATAAATTTAGAAGAGTTAATTGAGAAACTTACATATCCTATAAGGTTGAGTGGATATTCAGAGTAATAGCAACTATTATTTTTCTTGCTGCTCACAATTTCCAATAGTAGGACTCCATAGCTGAATACATCAATTTTTATTGAAAGAACACCATTCATGGCATACTCTGGAGACATATAACCACTGAAATAATAATTGACCAATAAAATTTAGTGTATGAATAAGCACATATATGCATACACTCAAATAGAATTAAATTTTGCTTACTTGAAATGCAATGAATACTTACTATGTTCCAACAATTCTATTTGTGTTTTCTTCTAATCCTTTCAACCCAAATATTCTAGCCAAGCCAAAGTCAGAAATTTTTGGATTCATATCCTCATCAAGCAAAATATTGCTTGCTTTTAAGTCTCGGTGAATTACTCTTAGTCTTGAATATTTGTGAAGATAAAGAAGTCCTTGAGCAATGCCTTCAATGATGTTGAAGCGTTTTTTCCAATTTAATAAAGACTTTTTAGTAGAATCTGACTCAAAGTAGAAAATAATTGCAAGCAAATGATAAGTAATAATTGATTGCATATAATAGAAAAACAAATATCCAATAAGAAAATTTTCCTTGTAATGAACATACACCCTACCAAAGAGGAAGAAGTCTAAGCTTTTGTTGGGCATGTACTCATAGATTAGAATTTTTTCTTCTTGCTGAATGCAAAGCCCTAACAATCTTACAAGATTTGTGTGTTGGAGTTTGGCAATAAGAATAGCTTCATTCTTGAACTCTACCAATCCCTGTCCAGAACTTCTTGAGAGTCTCTTTATTGCTATTTTCTGCCCATCATATAATTCACCCTGAAAATATATTTCAATAGTGAAATCTCACTTACATTATCTTAAATCAGTTTCCATTTTTATTATTTAATTTTCTATCAAGATTCTACCTTGCCCTTGGCCAAAACTCTAGTTCTTAAGTTCAAATTTTGCACCAGAAAAATAAATAAAGAGAGCATTGGGTCAAGGTGGTACATTTAGTTTGAATAATAGTTAGATGGTGTAAATTCTTAGATTTCTGCATAAGCTTTGTGTATGGTTGATAATTTATAATAGTATTAAAATATATTGTCTTGATTTCAAACCTTATTTCCACTATCCATCATACCACCCATTTAAAAAACTTAAAAATCATTTAATTGTTTAATCATATTCAAATTTAATCATACACACAAATTGTGTGACGCTCGAAGAAAATGCTAATCACATCTGCACTTACACCTCAAAAATACTAGTCAAGTTGTAATTAGGACTCCTTGTAATTACTTGTAAATTGAACATCTATCTTGCAAAAAACTTGATATGCGACTCAGACTATGGCCACATAACACAACTCAAAAAATCTAATCAAATCAAATCCACACAATTTGGGATATAACAATCTCCCTCACTTAAATTTTTGATGACCTTATCAAGGCCCACATTGTATTGCAATGACCCTAAGCCACATGATGTTATGAAGTTTACTTAGTTTCTTTGATATCATGTGTAACAACTTGAGAAAAGCACTAGCCACATCTACTTAATTTGACACTCCAAAATGGTTAGTTAAGTTGCAATCGAGGCTCCAGATACCGAAGATCCACTTTGTAAAGACTCAATATGCGACTCATCACACACCCAGACAATACAAACTTAAACAATTTAATCCAATCAAATCAGCACAATTTGGTGTATCTCACACACACCCATATAGAGAGAGAGAGAGAGAGAACCTTATAAACTGGTCCAAAACCACCTTCTCCTAATTTATATTTAGTTGAAAAATTCCTTGTGGCAGCAGAAATGGTTTCAAAGCTGAAGATTTGCAATTCATGGCTATCTTGCCTATCATTATTTCGTTTCTTCACTTTGTCACGTACAGTGGACGATATTGCATTACCTCTAAGTTCTTGTAGAAGTATCTTTTGTTTCTTCTTTCTCTCCCCTAATTAACAAATATGCAAAATATAATTTGAAAATTTTTTGTTGCTTTATCATCAATAATATATCCAAAATATCTATGGTAAGAATATCAATTACCTTCAGCTATGTGTTTTTTCACTTTTGCATAGCATAATAAGCACAACAAGGCGATGATGATTCCCCCTACTGCCACAATGAGCCATATCCACCACTTATTTGCTCGCCACCTGTTCGTACTTACGTCCGTATCGCCATCTATGATTAGTCATATAGAGAAATTATGTTATATGACTTCTAATACTAATATACAATTATATAGTGAAAGAATGACATGTACAACTCAAAATTTAATTTTAAAACAAACAATTATAGTAGATTGTTAAAATAATATAAAATAAAATAGCAAAATAAATTTCAAACTTATAAAAACTCTTACTGTGTTCTATATAACATAATGGAAAATCAAAAGTGTAAAAATAATATTAAAAAAAAAAAAGAGTCATTTACTTGTTGCAACTACACCACGTATGGCAAAAGTTATATTATGTAATATATGATATAATATGATTTGGATATGAACCTGTAGTGGTGATCGCTCCAGGAGTACATATCTATATATATATATATATATATATATATTAGGCTGGGGGTCCAATCTAAGGATATTAAGTAGTTCTAGAATGGATAAACACCTTCCTAAGAATCCATGTTAGTAAGTAAAGAAATGAAGTCTGATCATGATCATCCCAGAAGGCAATTCGAGGAAGAGTGCTTCCTCGGCTGAGTAAAGCCGAGGTCAAAAGGGGCGGTCTAACATCAAGAGCAATGTTCTGAACGATTCCACTAATGAAGATAAGTATCAAGAAGAAGCAAGAGAGATGGAGGATATGAAATATCTAAAGGGAAAGCTGCTACCACCATATTAAATGCTCTGCAGCTAACTCTCTAGTCGCATTAACGAAAAAGTGATACATGAACAGGAAATTTCAACCTTACAGCTACTATCCAAAGACTTCAAGAAGGTGCTGATGAGACAAGAATCAACACCAACAATCTAGTCTACATGTGGAGGGTAGAGATGAAAAAAGAGGATGGTATAAAATAGAAAGAAAACCCTAAGGGGAAGGGATCAGGAAATTAAGAGAAAAACACTGTAGCAATCAAGAATTAAACTTGTAATCAAACTTGAGAGAAATATATAAAAATTGATCTCCTCGGACTGTGCCGATGACGATTTTCTTCAGATTAAACTAGTCTATTTTCATTTTCTTGTCATCTGAATCCACTTTATTTGTTGTCAAACTTATTAAAGCTGAGTTTTCTAACCCACTCTGTACAAATTCATAATTGTATTGGACTCTTTGGGCCTAAGTTCATCCATCCTTTAGGCTTGGAAACCAAATTGTGTCCTTACAAAACCTGTATAATGTTAATTTTATAGTAAATTTTGATGACAACAGTTGATATTATTATATAATTTCACAATTCTTATATTGCAATTGTACAATAATGGTCTTATAATTTCACCTAGAATGATTTTTTTTTTTTTTTTTTTTTTGGTATACCTTTAGATAGGTTTTAGTCACAATTTAAGTGAATATTGGTTAATTTTAGTTAATAGTTACTCACTAAGTGCGAGGATTTAATTGATTTAAAATTTAATGATTTTAATTAATATGTTTTATAATTTAAGGTTTAATTAGAAACCACTCCAAAAATTCAAAACAATTATATAATTTAAATAAAGGGAATTAACTTGGCTTAAAGAGAATATAACCACTTGTCATAGAGAAAATATTACCACTTTACATGACCAGACTTCTAGTTTGCTATTTTTATTATATTGTTGTACTAGTTACTAACTCATGTAATGTACGAGAAAGTTCTATAAAAGATTTTATACATGATAAATATTTTGTTTATAAATATAATAAATAAAGCAGTCAATAGAGAGTTTTTATAGAAATAACTTACCTAGTTTAGTTATAATTTACTTAGAAAAGATCAAAAGAAGTTAATTAGAATTTTTCTAGTGTTGGGTGCTTTGTCCAAAAATATGGTGAATTCTAATTAGTTTAAACAAACATAGTTGAATACTATTTGAAACTCTAAAAACCAAACTAAAAGTTATATATCAGAATGATGATGTGGAAAGTGGTAAATCTTCAAAAGATTTTGTCACTACATTAAAAAAAGTTAACAAAAAATCAAAAGTTTTCATTTTATAGTTTAACAATATTTGCTAACTAGTGAAGTGTAGGAGAAAGTTTGACAATATTTATATATATAATAAATTTTTAAATGATAAGTATTAATATCTACAAAGTCAAATTAGAGAATTTGTAAAAATAAAAAATAAAAAAAAACAGAGACAAAATATTACCTAATAGAATTAAAATTTGTACTCAAGATCAAACCTAATTTAACCAAATTTATTTAATGCTGAGATGCTTTATCCAAACAGACAATAATTTTAATTATCTCACTTATAAATTCTAATTATTAGATAAAAGTAACATGCTTTTTTTAACCAAAAGAATTTTCAACTCTAAAAACAAAATTATATATATAAGTTGAGCACGAAGTAATTAGACTTACCAATTGCTGAATTAAGGAAGTACATGTCCGTGTCACAACAATTCCCCAATAATAATTTTCTTTCACTTATGCTTCATTCTTTGTAATAAAATTTGTAACACTTTTGATATATTTTTTCTTTGAATGATTGAGAATATATATTAGATTTACCTGTATATGATTGTAAAGAAATGCGCTACAAAAAGGGGAAAGTATCACAGATGAATTGTCGAATTTGGTTGTGGAACTAAATACTAAATAGTATGCTTTGCTCTAGTAAATCTGATATTCTCAACTATTTCAAAGAACGAAGCACCTAGAATCTCAACTATTTCAAAGAATGAAACATTTACATAATTGATGGCCATAAGCCTAAAAATATATGCAGATTTCGGATGATTCACAATCCACTAAAGCCAGGAAAAAAAAAAAAACTTATTACAATTATTCAACTCTAATTAAGAAATCAACTGTATATTTATATGTTTTTGCACTATAATTAGATTATTATCATTCAGGATAAAAAGTGAAGAGGGATTAGAATATTTGTTGTACAATATGACGTCAACGAAGGAATAGAAAAATCCAAAATTGTCAAATATGTCTCTTCTTCTTCCGTCCTCTTTTTTTTTTTTTTTTTTGGTTTTCTACTACCATAACTTTTGTATTACAACTTTTTTAGCTCATCAATTAAAATTTTTAAGTTTTAGTTTTTTGTAGCATAAAATTATTCAAAAAAATTGAGTTTATGGATTGAATATATATAAATATATATATATATATATATATATAAAAGGTTGAGTTCAACTTATATATGGTGTAATTCTAAGAAATTTTACACTATCTAAAAACTTTATACCAAAATTCATATTCTTAAAATCTCACAGTTTGATTACATATTTCATATATATTCTTTAGTATATATTTTGTTTAAATGTCAACAACAACAACAACAACAACAACAACAAAAAAAAAAAAAAAAAAAAAAAAAAAAAAAAAAATTCATGTTTTAGGAGAAAGGAATAATTCAATACCATATGAAGATAATTGATTTTATTTATCTTATGAACTTTTTAATTCTATATGTAATTTTTCAATAAATAACTTCTTAACATTAAGAATTTTATTTCTTAACATTATGAATTTAATCAGATATTATTCTTTCATACAAAGATTGTATAAAACTCAATAGGAAATTGTCATACAATGAGTGTTTAAAGATTTCACTTCTATACTAAAAAGAAAAATAGAATTATACTTTTTATATTGGTTTTTATGACAAACCTATATTCTCATCTATGACAAACCTATCATTTGTTCGCTCATGTATTTCTCAATGTTTCCGTTCAGCTTTTGTTTTGTTTAGCTCAAATCAGAATAAATTTCTATCAACCTCAAACTTTTAATACTTTAAAAAGGAAAAAAAGAAAGAGAATAATTAGATAAAGGTACTTACCATCTCTTGAGTTGGTTGGTTCGTGTAGATCAGACTGAGGAATTACGTTGTGAAGCTCAAACGCGTTGAGGATGGGAGGAAGGTCAGACCGCGTTGTTGCACTAATAACAAATCTAAAATGGCCTTCGATTCTCCGATTGAGACATATGGACAGTGGCTTTAAATGGTCAAGCGTTATTGGCTCTGAGGTATAGGTATCGGTTCCCCCATACACAGAAATAATGAATTCTCTTTTCTTTCCTTGCGTAAGTTTTGAAATTCCAGCAAAGTGAAAGCAAAAACACATGTTTCCAGTGTTATAAATGGGCAGGCTATCATAAATTAAGGAATTATCACCATTAGATGGCTGGACAGCAGTTCTCAATACTTCTGGTGGTAGTCGATAACTATCATTGTTGTTCTGTGTGTCAATATCTGAGGAGGTATTGATCGGAACTGAGTTTGGCCACTTAATATAAGGATACCATATGCGATCATAAACATCGTTCTTGTACCTTAGATAGGACATGGAAAAGTTGATTGTCTCAGAGACGAGACATTTTAAAAAACAGTGTTCAAATTTGACATAATATGAACAATATATACAGGGAAAAATATAAGAAACAGTGAAACAATATTTTCAAAATAATATCAAGTATTATCAAGGCTTTTAATAAAAATTTATAATTTTGTTTAAATTTATATCAACAATATATATATATATATATATATATATTTATATAATATTATAGAATAACCATTTTTGTAGATAATTACAATATGCTGTTAATTCCATAGCTTGAACATTTTCCTCCTCTAAACCCACAAGTACTTGTGCATCTCAATTTACTTTTTTTCCTTCATATAATTCTTTAATTTTAGGAGTATTTAGGTCATATGTTCATAAAAACATATAAGTATTAATGACTCTCTTTATTTATTATTTATTTTTATCTTAGATAGAATTCAACTTTAAACTAATCTAAAATGTATGTGTGTATGAATCTCTTTCTTGAAGACTTAAATCGTGACTTTTACCCCCCATATTCCATAAGTATTATAATAATACTCATTTAAAGTATTACTGTCTCTTTTTTTATTCTTCTAATTTTTAGTTTGTTTTTTGCCAAATATATAACTCATCATTTTAGGAGTATTTAGAGCATATGTTTATGAAAATATTGAAGTAAGCAAATCTCTTTAGAAAAGTTATTTTTATTTCCTAAAAAAAAATTCATTTCTTTTTAGGCTTTCAACTGATTTTCATTTTACATGTACTGTTTTTGCTTTAGGGATATATGAATACATACTTTTTTTCTTCATTTTTTTTTTTATAGAAAAAATGCTATGAATTTTATGGTTAAAAATTTGGGACATTCTATTTTTGTCATCTATTAATATATATTTTCTCTTAATTTTTATTATTATAATATTTCTCTTATATTACACTACATAGGTGAAACTATATTAAAGTGACATAACTGGTCTCTTAGAAAAATTTTCGAACTCCACCACTGCCCGGGAATGTTTTAGCCAACAATAAATAAATAGAAGCCAAAGATAGAGAGGGAAGAATGAAGATGAGAAGAATTTTCAAATAGTGTTAAGTGACTTTAGTGGGAAGAGAACAAATTGAATATTTTTAAAAGTTTTGATATAGTTAGCTTTGAGCCAAACCTCAGGTATAGTTTTTGTACTTTGACATTTTAAATAAAAAGAAAATCAAAGAACAAAATTGTAATTGATTTACCCGATAAATTTCTCTTGTTGACCTGTGGTTGAGCCTAGGTCTTTTTTTTTTTCTCTTTTTTTTTTTTAAGAAAAAATGCTATGAATTTTAAGGTAAAAAATTTGGGACATATTCTATTTTTGTCATTCATCAATATATACTAGCTTGTAACTCCATTCATCAATATTTATTTATTTATTATTGTGAAGCACTTTTTTTTTTTTAATATTCATTTACTCTAAACTCTTTGATTTTTGTACTTAATAACTCACCTACATAAATATTTATAATGTTGTCCCACATTTGATTCTAAAATTAAGAGATAAAACTTTTTAAGAATAAATAATTTAGGACACATGGTATAAAATTGGAACTCTAATTTGGAATTATAATTTAAATTTCTCTCAGCTTCACTTATTATCATATATATATATATATATATATAGATATTCTTGTAATTTTTATTATTATAATATTTCTCTTATATTACGCTGCATAGGTTAAGGCATATTAAAGTGACATAACTTGTCTCTCGGAAAAATTTTCTAACTCCACCACCTGTGAGGGAGTGTTTAACCAACAATAAATAAATAGAAGCTGAAGATAGAGAAAGAAGAATGAAGATCAGAAGAATTTTCAAATAGTGTTAAAGTGACTTTAGTGTGTAGAGAACAAAATGAATATTTTTAAAAGTTTTGATATAGTTAGGTTTGAGCCAAGCCTCGGGTTAGTTTTTGTAATTCGACATTTTAAATAAAAAGAAAATCAAAGAACAAAATTATGATTGATTTACCTGATAAACTTATATTGATCTGTGGCTGTGCCCAGGACATATCGCCAGCTATTTGTTAACGTTCCAAAGTCAAATGGATAAAGGGACTTGTCCAAAGGACGTAATTCCAAGGCAGAAATAAAAGGTATTCCATACCCAGTGTTTATCAAACATACGTATATGATGTCTGACGTGGGAGCATGAATCACATCGAAAAGATATGTAGAATATACCTCAGCGATATATGTTGTCTTCTTATAATTAACCCCGACATACACGTCGAACTTTGGAATTTTATTCTTCTTGTCATAATTTCCATAATAAAAGAAAAAATTAATGAGATAGTTACTATTTTTGCCTTGTTCAGGTTTCAAAGTGTAACAATTCCTTTTTCCTTGTGGAAAGCTTCTCAGGTTTCTTGTTTGCCGCCCACCATCCGGATATGGATAGTAGTTCTCGGGGGATATGTTGGAATTTGTCCCAGTATCTATAAAACCTGTATCTGACTTGTAGAATATACCAGAGACATCATCCAAGTAATCTTCGGTAGCCCCACAATCGATGCTTATGAATCCTAGATATATAATGCCAAAGAAGAGATATATTTAGAACACACCAATCAATATGGAAAAGTCAAGAAGAATTTGAGTTTGAAATTCAAAATAATTAAATTTTTTTTTAAAAAAATTGGGATTGATTATGAACCTACCCTTCCATATGCTTTTTGCGAAAATTTGCTATCCCTTTTAAGTTTTAAGCACGAACGAGTAAATCACAAAACTGCCCAACCTTAGCAGAGTTGAGGGTTTTGTGGTTGTCAAATTTCGAGGAACTTGGGCAGTTTTAAGCACTTAATTTTAAAAAATTATAATATTTTCATGGATAATTTTTTGGGTCATGTAACCATGGTATATAATGCCTCTCTTACATAATATCATAGTTACACTTAACACCATTTTCTCTTTTAGGGCCACTTTATTTTCTTAAAATGATAAAGTGATTTTCGGGTTGTCATTTGTATTTTGGTTTCCGCTACACGTGTTTAGATAGATAAGAAAAGAAACTAGCAACATTTATATATATGATCTTCTTGAACACGTATTACAGAGGTCCAATGACAAAAACAAGATTGTAGCATGTAGGCACATACTTTTAATCAATATTTTCAAGGAAAGGGGGAGGGGAGATGTAAAATAAATAAAAAGTTGGTAGGCACATGAAGGGAGTGCAATTTTTGAGTTGTGGCTGGTTCCAATGAAGTGAGTGTGTGATAGAGAGTTAGAAATTTTTATTTTGGTGAAAAATTCAATGTATATATAGTAAAGCTTTCTAATTTTTGAAAAATTTGAAGGAAAGTATATGATAAGAAACTATTCATATTCTGCTTCGCAATGGAGTCTCTCATCTCTAAAAAAATTAAGTATATATGTCTTGTAATTATAGTTGTAGCAATGTATAATATACAAATTACATTATATTGATGCAAAACTTTATTATTATTATTTTTAGATAAATTTATAATCAACATACAAAGTTACCAATGTGTTTTTTTTTTTTTTTTGGTGTGTTTTTTCAAAAAATAAAAAAATTGCAAGATCGTATGATCCGTGATCCAATCCAGTCTGACCCCCCAATGATTTGACATAGGATTCCAATTTTAACAAACTTGTGCTAATATGTGATATCTCTATCATTAAGTTGGTAAGATTGTTGAGTAGTTGTCAACATCCTTGTAAGTCAGTGGCATATTGTTAGAATTATGTGGTTAAATAATTAAAATTTTTCATTTTTCAATAGTTTAAGCTTTTGGAAGAGGAATTTAACATATATATATATATATAACCTACCCAAATTGTAAAATTTGGAAAAAAAAAAAAAAAAAACACTTAAAAAACTTAAAAAATCTCATGGGTGTATTCTTTCTACCATTTTATTAGAAGCAAAAATAAAATAAAATATTTATGGCTAGTTTCGGGAATATGTTCAAGCAAGCATGTCTAAAAGCTAGTTTCTGAAGAGGGAGATAGAGAACTGAATGAGGTTTCAAGATGAATGACATACCTGGAACATAATCAACAAGTTTTCTTCCAGCATGCTCATTGTCTCCTTTAGCTAGTTTCCAATTGCCAAGAATACCAATCACCAAAACAACCACACGCAATGCCTTCAGAATGAAAATTAATTCTAGGGCGTAATCCATGATGATCTTTATTGGCATATTATGCTCTACTCAAAAGGAAGATGTATATAGTATTTAAGGCACAAACTCTTAACTACATCGAGTACTTGTGTTACTAATAAACGACTATTCTTCTCCAAAAAAAAAAAACGACTTTTAGTCATTGTCAATTAATTGCCTGCTTTTATTCATAGGAAAGTGATAGAGGATGACTCTCCACTCATATATTTCTCTAATTTACCTTTTTTAACATATTACACAATATGTTATTATTGTTATGTGTCATATAGTTTAATTGAAATTTTTGTTTTTTCTAATGAAATTGTCGAAGTTCAAATCTCCCCATCTTAACGGTAGAGGAGTGGTTTCTACATTAGATGATATTGGACCTTCTGAAGAGGCAAGCCCAATCCCTGCTAAGAAAGAAAGATCATGAGCCCTATAAGTTGGAGTTTAGACCTTGGGGGATAATCTTGTACTCACTCACCGAAGCCTATTTGGCATAGCTCCATGGGTAGATTTACCAAGGATCTTAGTACCATCAAGTGTCCGAGGAAGAGCATGAATCCATGGAAAACATCATACAAAGAAAAATGAGAGAGAGAGAGAGAGAGAGAGAGAGAGAGAGAGAGAGAGAGAGAGAGAGAGAGAGAGAGAGAGAGAGAGAGAGAGAGAGAAATATCTTAAAGTGAATGTACCCTTGCTTTTGGAATTTTTTATCCTTGGCAAGCTTATTTTTAAGTTCTTTATCAATATAAAACTAGCATTATTCAAATCAAGTTCTTCTTCAAATTTTCCAATGTGGATCATTCAGTTCTTAGTTCATACAAATTAACTATGAGGCCAAAAACTTGATTCTTTGAAAGTTATTTTTGAGAATCCATCTTTTTGACGCCCACATTAACTATCAATTCATAATTTTTTATATATATAAAAAAAATAGAGACTTGAACAGTGTCCCATTGATTGATCAAGCAAAAATATACTTTGAATAATGATTTGGGTGAATTCCATGGCTTCGTCCCTTCAAATATATTGCCCCTAAGGCAGATGCCTTAAGCTGCCTAATAATCTTCTTCGCTAAAGTCATTTCTTATAATAATTATTCAATTTTTCAAGAGTAAAAAATATGGTAATCACCTTCACTCTACAAAGAATCTAAGTTTATGAAAATAGCTAGTTTTCTATTAATATTTACAATTGAAAGAATGAATCTTTACGGTCTAAGGGTATACATGGGTTAGGTCAAATCGGGTTTGGGCTCAATCTAGACTCGACCAAATCCTGTTGGGTGGTATAATGGAGGGCCTGTCATTGACGAGAGAGCATCATTAGACCGAATCAGATAGGATCAAATCAACAGAGATCTAAATAGAGTTGGTAGGGGTTGATTAGGTCAATTTGACCAATTCTTGGAGAGTGAGACCCACCACTTAACCCAATAGAATTATTGAAGTTGCACATCTGTTGTTGACCACTACTCTCATCAAATCGAGCGAGTTTTGGATCAAGTCACCACTAGTTAGATAGTTTGACCAAGTCAAAGAGGTCTGGCCGTCTGGGACAGATATGATCCCATAACCCGTTTCCTTCATTATGTAATGCCACGTGTGTTGAGTCTTGATAACACGACACCGTTTGGATAAGTGGCCGCGACATTTTTATTTTTATTTTTTTGACAGAAAGGCAATAGAAGTGTATTGATATATAAAAATAAATAAATAAACAAAAAACGAAAAAAATCAAAAAACAAAAGAAAGCTGTGGGTCCACCTCGAGTTAAGATAGCCAAACGCAGTGGCTACGACATTTTTTATTTTGCTTGAATAGTTTTTAATGGAACGGCATCGTTTTAGACTTCCTCATGCACTTTTGTCTACTTCAATCAGATTGGTCTGTGGTTTTACACTCTCCAGCAATGATAGCTTCTACTAATTTTTAAACAATGGACTTAAAATTTACAAAATGCTATTTTAAATGAGTAACTCTTTTTATTACTTAATGGAGGATTACATTTTTTTTTTTTTGTCACTTTTGATGAGGACTCCCAACTGCCAAGACAGGAGAGGAGCCAACTAGGTCTAAATACAAGATCACCATCACAATCTTAAAAATAAAATAAAAAATAAAAAATCACCATCAAATTGTTGAGGATGAATTATTGTATTAAATTTAGCCCGAGAGAGGGTTTCAGCTTGACATGAACATAGTTGACATTACAATGACTAGAGCCCTTATCTCTTGGCCCAAATACAAGGTCATCAATATCATACCTCTTGTTTTTTTGTGTGGATATAAAGAAAAACCATCACAATGTTGAGAATATCTTGCACAAGCAATGCTATTTACATAATAGATTTCATAATAAATTTCATACTTGTTGAATTGACATATTCCTTTTTTTTTTTTTTTTTTTTTTTTGAGAATCATATTGATATTGATATTGATATTGAATTGATATATTCCTATTTTATTAACTATCATTAAAAACTTACTACCTTATATATGTTTAAAATTTGTTGTCAATTTTAATCATGTTTCTAGACTTATTATATCGCTGGTCTGATTTGGGAACTTTCTCCATACATCAATTTTTTTGGTCTTATAAAAAGAAAAAGAGGGCAACTTTAATTGAATTTGTTGAATCTAATACTAGAATAAGTCAAATGAAACAAACATCAATTATTGATATGACGTTTACCAAAAAAAATATATATATTGAATTAACATTCACTCAAGAGTGGGGCTCAACATGCATGTAATTGACTTTGCCATTGTGTCACTGTCAACTCAATTAGTGACAAGACCAGGCAAATGAATCGGGAAGATTGGATTTGGATTCGCTTGAACGGCTTTGGGTTAGATTAAGTTCGGGTTAATTCTAGTGGCATTACCTTCCTTAACCCTTCTTTCTTTCAAGAAATTCACTAAAATATTATTATTATTATTAAAATGAATGTTATTCTAGCTTTGAACATGAAGGGTATTATTTTTTCTCCATCGCATTTCTCCTCTTTGTCTCCAAGCTAGCCCATATGTGCTAACCAGCCAAATCTTTATAGAATGTCTCCTATGGTGGGGTTTCAATAAGTTATTTTATAAGTTCAATCCTAAAAGTTTTTATTCTGGTATGGTATGGGATTTTATTGGCCCATCAACTTGGAACCAATACTGGAAATGGAAACAGATTCCGCAATGGATGTCTCATTTATTATTCTCAATATTTTAGCATACTTTTTCCACCAAAAACAACAACCATTCTCTCCTGCAGCACTTCTCTTAAGCCCAATACTTGGCATCTTCTCTTTCCAGTCATATCAATTCATATGTGCTAACAAATTTTCTATGATTTTTAATCATAAAGTTTCATTATTTTCTGAGATTATTTTTTGTTGTACTTCCTTGTTTTTCGATTTATTTTGATTCACATAAGTTTCATAGTCATTTGGTGCCCCTTTCGGTCAAATCAGCCATGATTATTATTATTTACTTAGACATTTTAATTTTAGATTTATTTATTTTCATACAGAAGTTTGTAGCTAGTAATATTATTTTACATTAACCCATATTGTCTTCTTCTTCTCTCCTTATTATATTTTTTTCCTCTCAATCTCATGTAATTGAATTATATAAGTAAGTTTAATTATTCTTTAAATTACATGTTGCAACTTGCAATTATATGTAGATTTATCCTTTTTTTTTTCTCATGATGGCAATGAGTTTAAACCCATGTTTTATATGTTGGGAAAAATTTTATATAAGTGTGAATAAATTTCAGCAATCACAGCAGAAGCACAGCCACAAAAGAACACAATGATTTATGTGAAAAGCCCTTTCTCCTTGAAGGGAAAAACCATGAGATAAACTCCGAATAATTTCACTATATTAAATAGAGATCACAACACTTAAAAATACAACTTAAGCAAAGAAAAACCTTATTTTTCTTTCCACTCACTACTCTCTTCCTCACTATGTATCTCTATAATTTTCTCTTACTCTCTCTATTTTTCTCTTCTCTTTTTCTTACTCTCACTCATGCAATTCTTCAAGAGTGCACCAGTTTTCACACTATGAGACTTCTGTCTTTTTTCCTTGTTAGCACCTAATGTTCGAATGGCCTCATTTATTTCTTCATCTTTTCCTTCTTTTCTTCCTTTCACATGTTTCACATCAAGTCACAGTAAATACAATCACACAAGCCTTGACTTTTGTACATGATATTAATGAAAAATATGAATTCAATTCTTCTCTTTACTTGGCTGTAGGGGTTTGCAACCAACCCACTAACTTGCCAAAACCAACCCAACCCAACCTGTCGGGTTGGGGCAGGTCATAACAATCACAAACCAGCCTAACTCAACCCAACCCACTTATATATTTAAAATTTTAATTATATATATTTAGAAATATATTATATAATTAATAATGTTTTTTCATATTTAGCTCTTTCTATCTAAAACTCAATTACCTTGCAAACCCTAACAATCTTATTTCTCTCTCTACTGCCTCCCACTCCCGCTCTCCCATTCCACTCCTATTTGTTTATAACAAAGTTGGGATAATAGTTGTTACTCAAAAAAAAAAAAAAAAAAAAGAGTTGGGATAATAGTTTATGTATATTTTGTTTATCAACTCAGTTAGATATGTTTTGTTTATAATTGAGTTAGAATACTAGTTTATGAATATTTTATTTATCAACTCAAGTGGCAGGTGAGATATATATTTTTCTTGCTCAAGTTAATAATAATAGTAATAAAATAAATAAATAAAAAATTTTCCAACCCATGGGTTCAACCTGACCCAACTTGATCCATGTGGGTTGGGATGGGTTAGGTTGTACCCCTGTGATGGGTTGGGTTGGATTGGATTTTTTTTAACTCATCGTGGTAAGTTGGGTTGAAAAATTCCCTCAACCCGACCCATGCACACCCTTACTTGGCCGAATGGCCTTGTTTTTTCTTCTTCCTTCAGCGTGTCCCACACGCTTAACATCAAGTCTCATTAAGAGAGATGGTTGGCAGATGATTGGCTGATGGTTGGCTAGACAAGCTCAATAAGTGAGCTATTCCATCAAGTGTGAAACTGAGATCTTTTAGATTTTCTTGGATAACTTTATTGGTTGTGAGAAAATCTACTCCATCCTTTTCATAATTAATGAATAATCACAACTCATAATGAAACTATGTGATCCTAATCCAAATTATATATATATATATATATATACACTTTAAAAAACTAATGAATTAGAGCTATAGTGTCAAAAGTAACAAATTAAATCTTATAATAAGTTATAATATAAAATTTAAGAAATCCACAAACTCATAAATTTTTACGGATGAAAAATAAAAATCTAGATTTGCTTCTTCAAAATGAGAATATATTTTAGTACTAGACCATGCAAATTACTTTTGTAGGTCAAAATCTTTTTTTTATTTTTTTGATGAACAATAAGGAGGTGAGGGCGATCATTGTGACTTACCCTTTAGACGTGACCATAGGGGCACCCCTCGGTAGTGAATGTTTGATTAAATCATAGTTACTGTGGTTAGCGGTGATCACAAACCTCACCCTACCCACATAAGAGAGCTAGAAGCTTGAGCTAGTTACAAGCAAAAATCTCACAGTTCACCCATTGAGAATAGAACATGAGACTTAATGCTCCCGTGTTCATACCAAGATCGCTAAGCTACCTCTCTTGATGGCAATTCACAACCTATCTTTGTTAAAAAAAACATATACCACTTGATTTCAAAAGTCAATACTCAAAACTAAATTTTAAAATAAAATATAATAATTTAATGAGTGATAGAACTAGAAATAGAGTTGAGGATTATGGTAAAAAAATAGTCATTGACGCTGAGATAGTACTCACGTTGGGTTATCTACAGATATTATGAATTGACTAAAGCATGTAAAGTTATTAAAAAATTCTTAGCGTTGTATTTGTCCTTACAGCCGGCCTGCGTGCCAATCATCTTTTGAGAACATAAACTATAATATGTATAATTGTACAACCAAACCATTTATATTCCATCATTCACTAAACAAATAATTTAAAATGAAAAATATTTCCTCTCCGAAAAAAAAAAAAAAAAAAGAACAATATTTTTCCTAGTTGAACATTGTCAAGCGTGGACACACTAGGGGCGCATACAACATTAATTTTTTCAATAATTCCCTTAAAAAAATTGCTTTTTTGTCGCGTGTGTATGCATGTTATTCGTTGCTTAATTAATCCAAGAGTAGAATAAATCATACAAAGCAAACATCGATTATTGTATTAAATTTAGCCCCAGAGAAGGGTTCTACCGAACATGAACGTAATTGACATTACAATAATTGTGGGGTCCCTTATCTCTAGGTTTAAATACAAGGTCATCAATATCACACCAACTTCTTTTTTTTTTTTTTTTTTGTGTGAATATAAAAGAAAGAATTTGGCTTACTTTCACTACTTTTTTTTAAACTAAAATCTCATTTCGTTTTAATTTTAATGAGAAATTGCTGCATCATCTATTAACTAAATAAAAGATAGAGAATAAAACCTACTACCACTTGTCATTGTATATTTAAAATAAAAAAACATGTTCAATTAAAAAAGTATTGAAAGTAAGCCGAACCCATAAAGAAAAACCATCATATTATCGAAAATATCTTGCACGAGTAATGTTACATACATAACAGTTTTTACAATAAATTTCATACTTGTTGAGTTAACATATTCTTATTAATTCTTATATAAGCTAATTATCAACATACTTTATTATTTACCATTAACAAATTACTACCTCATATATGTGTGAAATTTGATATCAATTTTGATGTTTTCAAGACTTATTATATTGCCGGGCAGATTTGGGAACTTTGTCCATAGATTAATTTATAAATAAAAAAATAAAAAATAAGAGAGAGAGAGAGAGAGAGAGAGAGAGAGAGAGAAACTTTAATTGAATTTGTTGAATCCAATGCTAGAATAGGACAAATGAAACAAACATCAATTATTGAAATTGACATTTGCTCTAGAGTCTAGAGTGGGGCTCAGTATGCATGTAATTGTCAACTCAATTAGTAATAAGACCTGGCAAAGGAATTGGGTAGATTGGATTTGGACTTGACTTGATCGGATTTGGGTTAGATGAAGTTCAGATCAGAAAAAAGTCGTCCTAAACAGTTTATCAAGCGTATGAATCTAGTGAAATATTATTGATGAGGATAAAATCTAAACCATTTTAATAAGTGGTCAAGATTTGATGAACTTTACAATAAGGGTACCTTAATAAGTCTAGAGGATCTTGATATCACTGATAGCAGTAAAATGAAAGTCTTCTTATTATTCTTTATTGATTTTTTGAAAATTTTTTATAAATAATAAAAGAACCTTTAATCTTATAAATCATGTATGGGAAACAACAAGACAATACCATTAGTTATAGTTTGGAAAAGTTATATTTACACCTCATAATTTAAATGGGGCAACAGATTGGAGCTATAGAGAAGAAAAAAAACAGATTGGAGCTATAGTTTCAAAAGTTAAAAATTAAATCTTATAATAAGTATAATATCAGATTTTTAAAATCCACAAACCCATAAGTTTCAAGGGATTACAAAATATTTGCTTCTTGTGAAAGAGAATATAATTTAGCACCAGGCCATGCAAATTACTTCACAGGTCAAAATCAAATTTACAACCTCTCTTTGTTAAAAACATATACCACTTGGATACAAAATTCAATATCCAAAACTCATTTTTAAAATAAAATATAATAATTTGCTATGTGATAGAATCAGAAATAGAATAGGATTGTGTGCTAATTAGCTTTTGAGAACATATTCTTTAATATGTACTCATGTATAACTTCGTGCATATATACAAGTATATATATTTAATTTTTTTAAATCACAATTATATACATATATGAGTTCAAACTATAAATGGTATTAGCTTACACATTTCTTTAACTATATATTTCTAAAATATGTAATAGTTTATCATTATATATATATATATAGATATATGTATGTATGTATACACACACACACATATATGAGTTAGAATTTAATTGAATTTATACTCTTCAGTTTTTCACCTAATAATTCATTTGCCACGAAAATTAAAAAATTAGATAGACACATAGTAGAAAATTGGACTCAAATTGAAATCCAATTTAGAATCTAATTGTATTTGAACTTTTCGATTTTCACACTAATGATTCGTTTGGTACAAAAATTTTAAATTAGATTAGATTGACAATCCAATTGAAATCTAATTGAATTTTCTTTGAGTTTTGGATTTTAATATATACTAGTATATAACTAGGGGTGGCAAAGTAAGCCTAAACCCATTTGCTTGCCCAAACCTACCCATTCTAATTAAACCCAAACCCACCCAATTATTAATTAGGTTAAATGGACATTAACCTAATTAGACCCAGTGATTATTGGGTTTTAACTAAAAACCCATTTACCACAAAATCAATATACCCAAATTCAAACCCAGCCCTTCCCATATTAAAAAATTAATAATAATAAATAAATAAAACCTAGCCTTGAGCCACCCACTCCTTCAGTTCGCTCTCCTCCACGAATAGCACCATCGGTTCGACTCGGCGCCCACTCACCGAACTCGACATCCCTTCTCCACTTGAGCTTGATATCCCTTTCAGCCTCGCCTCCATCTCCTTCCCCCAAACCCTCGTCCCCGAGTTCGAGCTCCCCATCCTCTTGTACGACCACTAGAACTTCTCTGATTCTATGTCCGATTTGCTTATCACCCTGAGTCGACTCTGTGCCTAACTCGCCGCCGTCATTGACGTCGATGGCCCTATGCACGGGCTACAGTTCCTATACGCCCTTGACACTTTCAATGCCATGTCCTTAAGCTGTGAAAACAAAATAAAATATGACGATCTTGTATTGGTTTTCTCAGTAACCAAACAGCTGTTAGAGTTAGAAACTTGTATGGATCTCAGATCTATGTTCCGGAGATGATCTCAAATCTTAGATCCTAAGCTGTCGATTCCAAGAATCCTACACTTTTTTTTTTTTTCAGTGAAATTGATTATGGCTTATGTTGGCGTTAGATTTGTTAGGCTTCTTTGTATTTCTTTGATTTGGGGTAAGATTTTTTAGGGCTTTTTTGTATTTTTCTTATTTTTGGTAGATTTCAACTGTTTGGTAGGTGAGAAAGTGCAGAAAAGGACAAGAAATTTGTTTAATATTTTGGTCATTTTTTAAGATTTTAGAGTAGTTTGGTCAGTTTCGCTTTAGTGGCATTTTGGTAATTAGGTGGGTTGGGGTTTACCCATAATAATTGAGTTGAGTTAGATTTGGGTTAAAAGTAATTAGTTAAATGGGTTTTAATAGGTAAATGAGTTTTATATACCTAACTCAATTATGCCCACCCCAAACCCACTCATTTGACACCCCAATATAACTCATGCATATATGCACGATACAATTAAAAACAATTATAATTACACATATATATGGGTTCAAATTATACTTAGGGTAATAGTTACAAATTGTTTTTTTAAGTCACAAATCAGTTTTACTCTCTCTCTCTCTCTCTCTCTCTCTCTCTCTCTTATTTATTTTTTTGGATATACACATGAGTCTACTCTTTCTTCTTTTTTTTTTTTTTTTTCTTTTTTTTCTTTTCTGTTGGGTTTTGATAGTTTATTTATATCAAACTTTTCATTTTTGAAATAACATTAACTCACTTAGAACAAAAATTTTACAATAAAAAAACTTAGATAGGACACGTGGTGCAAAATTAAATAACAATTGGAATTCAATTTAGAATCTAATTGGATTTTCTCTAGTGTACAATCTGTGCATATGCATGGTATAATTAAAAACAACACAATTACACATATATGGACTCAAATTATACCTTGTTTAAGTCATAGATATATACAGATTCTCAAAAAAAAAAAAAAAACAAAACAAAAAAGTCATAGATATATACATGAGTTTTACTCTTTCTTTCTTCTTTATTTTTTTATTTTATTTTTTGGATATACACATGGGTTTACTCTTTTTTATTGGATTTTTTTTTATTTTATAGTTTATTTATAGTAAACTCTTTGTTTTTTTGCACAATATTAACTCACCTAGAAATTAATAAAAATATATAGATAGGACACGTGATGCAAAAATAGGCAACAATAAAATTTAATTTGAAATCTAATTGGAGAAATTGAATTTTCTCTTAATTTTGGCTTTTAATATATATATATATAACACTGTACAACCATTTATATTCCATCAGTCACCAAACAAATAATTGAAAAGGAAAAATAATTCCTGTTAAAAAAGAAAAGGAACAATGTTTTTCCTATTTTAACATCGTCAAGCCTCAAGTCCTCAACACACTAATTTTAAAAAAAAAAATTTCAATAATTCCCTTTAAAAAAAACCATGCTATTTTTTTTTTTTTTTTTTAATGTATTCCAAATTAAACTGCAATAAGTAGACTTCTTATTCGGTGTGGCTACTACATCGTGCAGCCAATTTATTTATTTTTTCTATTTTGATGAATACGCAGCCCAATTTTTTGATCACTCACATTCAAGAGCAATAAATGGGCCTTTGGGCCAATTAGGAAGCGGAGAAGAAATTCAATTTACTTTTACAATGGATTGAGACCTAATCGTGGGCTTCAATGAGAGTGGTTGGTGCGTAGACGGAATTGGGTTTTATTTATCCATTGTCCAAACAACAAAAGTCTTCCAATTGGGTTTAGAAAAGTCTTAAAAGACTCACCAGTGCTGCTTCAAAATCGTCCGCCTCCAAAGATGGTAAAATCAGAGCTCAGTCCAAAAATGCTGGTGCAATTTTAATGGCTCTTCATGATATTGTTAATGATATTCTAAGTCAGCCACTTACATATGCATAAAAATCAAATGCAAAGTAATAATTTTCTCTAACATGGAAAATTATTCAGTAAGTACTCTAGTAGGATGATAACTTTGTACTCCTCAAACAAAGGTGAAATAGGGGGTCGATACTCGATAGATGGCAATTGCTCTCTGGTCCCACGAAATCTCTCCCCTAATTTGATATAAATTGTAATTTTTATATTTTGTTAATTCTCTATATATGTGAAACTTCATTGAAAAAATAGAAAGGAAATCTTTCTTATAACCTTAATGTTTTTTAAGGTTCAAAAGTTATAATTGAAAAAATAAAGATAAAATAAAGGAAAATAAAGAAGCAAAAATAAAAATTGAAGCGATTTAAAAAAAAAAAAAAAATTGCATTTCAAAAGTGTTAGGACTCAAATTTTATATATAATAATTTATTGTTTTTCATAAAGATAGGTGTATTGTAATAAAACTTGAAAATAATAACTTGATATTATTTTCAAGTTAAGCTTTTTGGTTTTAGATGCACAAATAGTTATTATATATATTTTTTTAAATTGTTAAAATTAATCATTTTATTGGTTTAACAAAAGTAAAAATAAATTATAATTGACATTTATATTTAATAACTTAATATTATTATATGAGAATTACAAGTGGAATTGGCTTTTATATATATATATATATATATATATAATATCCCATCAAATAAACTCAATATAATAGATAAACTATCTTTTTTGGTGAGTTCTTTTACATTTTAAGTTGTACATGTGATATGTGTGTACACAAAGTATGTGCAGGTATGTATGACTACGTACAAGTGTACGAAGATAAATTCCCCCCCCCCCCCCCCCCTCTTAAAAGTGAAATTTTGGCTCCTTTTCTCGAGAGTAACAAGTTCTACCATAAATTTAATTAATGGAACTAATCGTCCATGTTAGAGAAAGGAGTAATAGATTCCTTCAACTCTCAATATCTAATATAAATATTTTTTTTTATGTAAGAAAATATCATATATATGTTAAATCAAAATTACAAACATTCTATGTATAAGCAATACTTTTTTTATTATGTATTTTTAGTTTGGTTCCCATGTAAAAATTTTATGGCTCAGCCACTGTATAACTATCTAGTCAGGGCCGCAATATCTAATTCAAGCTCCATAGAATTCATTGTGAGTGGGATGCTTGACATTGTCTAATTCATCTCAGCTGCCATACCTTGGCTTCTTTCATGAGCCATCTATATAAAGCCAACATTCCTTTAGTTTATCGACACTTGACACGTGTTTGACCTATAGATTGCTATTGATGGTATGCATGATATGGCTATCTCCACAGCTTTCTAGGCAGAATTGGTGTAGAATTTTTCTTGTAACCTTAAATCAACTATGTTTCCAATATTCCCACTTTCAATTATAGGATGAACCCATTTAAGTATGTGAGTGCTTTTTCAGGTCTTCTCATTACTGCCGGACAACCAATGATTAGCTCATATAAAACAATACCAAAACTATAGACATCACTTTTTTATTATTTAAGCTTCCTAATAATTGAGATCTATATGTAAAACACAAGTGATTTTGTAATTGTTAAAGATAGAATAATCAAACAAAGCAAGTGTACGTTCCCATGTAAAAATGTTGATAAACTATGGAATCAAATAACTAGTTGAATTGACATAGTGGTTAAAGAAGTACTTGTAGAATATAGTTTTTGTAGGCTACAAACTAAGGAGACTTAGTGGTAATGAAGATGTTCAAATAACACAGAGAGAGAGAGAGAGAGCACATAGATGTAAAGGCACTTCCACTTATTTATATTATAAAGAGGCAAAGAAGGGAGAAAAAAAGGTGGCCCAAGATGTTGTATCTAAGGCTTACAATGAATTATATAGTCGTTAGCGACAAAAGATGGATAAAAGAGTATCTTTAAACTTGCAAAGACAAGTAAAATGGAAAACAAGAGACTTGAATTGTTCTAAGTGTACTTAAGATAAAGATCAATGAGTGTTAATAAATGAAGAGGAGATAAAAAAAAAAAGTTACTTTGATACTTCTTTTTTTTTTTTTTTTTTTTTTTTTTCCAAATGGAAACCATAAATGAAATTGGATCACGAGTTGAGTAAATCAATTAAGGATACAAACTGTAGGTTTGTTTGAAGAATTAGGATGGTTAAGATAGTTTTAGTAGATGAAAGACATGTAGTCATTGCTAAGTTACATATTTGAAAGGGCGATTTAGAGTCTAAAATCTTTAGATTAAGAAGGAATAAAACATAGTAGACGGAGTGTTAGTTTTGCAAAATTGGAAACAAACATTAAGATGTTGTAAAATTTTACTATAAAGAAACACCAGAGAATGAATATTTTCAATATATTAGATCAATAATTTATGAGGATCGAGAGTTTGTAGAATACATTAATAATAAGATAAGAGTAAGGTGGAGAAAGTGGAAAAGCACATAAGAAGTATTGTGTGTTTGTAGAATACCTATTAAGTTAATTAAAAAATATATATAATTGATATAGAATAAGTGGAAGGCAGAGAAAGTGGAAAAAGCACATAAGAAGTATTATGTGTTCGTAGAATACCTATTAAGTTAATTAAAAAAAATGTAATTTTTATAGGATAAGAGTAAGGTAGAGAAAGTGGAAAAGTACATAAGAAGTATTATGTGTTTGTAGAATACATATTAAGTTGATTACCCTTTTCTTTTTCTATAAAAACTTTCTAAAAAAGGTTTAGATTTGTTGTGAAAATATTATAGATATAGCATTTTTCATAAACTTAATATCTAGAATCCTAAATTTTAAATTTTAAATTTTACAAGACAACATCAATGATAGCACACTTTAATGGTGCAATTTTCAATTGAGTTACGTACTTTGACATTTGGGTTCATTAAATTCCATTAGATATTTAGATTGAAACCATCCTTCATAATTTACGAATCATTTGAAATGTGATCAACTCCATCTTGTTTTCTTGGAAGGGCACACCTTCAAAATTACTAGCAGTTTTTGTGATGGTCGGATTCGTAATCTTTTTATTTATTTTTAAATAAATATAAGTTATTGTTATTTTTTTATACAAGATATAAATTCTACTTTAGAGTAATCTACTTGCATATATGTGTGAAGCTTCCTTTTAGAGACTTGAATCTCAACTCTTACCATTTCCACACCCCACAAGCACTTATATTTGTAGAATGACCATCGCGCCAAGGGTACGTAGTAGTTAATATAAGTTATGAAATATTTGTAGAATGACCATTGCGAATTGGCTTTTGAACAGTAGCTTACTTGGTCATTTGGTTCTTAAGCTTTACAAAACAATTCATTTGGGGGGTATTTGGTCTTATAGGTTGTTGTGTAAGGTCAGCCACAGTAAATTTCTCTCTCTCTCTCTCTCACAAACTCAAACTCTTGTTTTCTCTCGGTCTAAGATTTTCATGAGAACATTCCAGAGGCTTTAAGCCATCAACGGAGAAGGAATTCTGAAAGGTTTTTTTTTTTTTTTTTTTTTTTTTTTTTTCGTTCTTTGGATTTTCTTTGGGTTTGAGTTGGAATTTTTTTTTTCAACGATGATATGTTCTTTTATGTTAAAGAGAGATTACAAAGTTTATAATATTATTTTTCAAGTTGTGTGTTGTTAATAACATTAAATATATATATATATATATTCATTTTTATGGTTTTTATTTTCTCCAATTATATTCATTGCTAAATCAATTTGTAAGTTGTAACTATTGAATTATTATTAAAAAAGAAAAAAAAAACTAGTTTTTAAAGAGGGCAATGGGAATTGGGAACTTAAACAACCAAATAGTAATACTCAAAGAAAAATTCCGTGACACCCCCAAAACCTTGGGGTAGTGGTTATTACACCCTTTAAACTTTTATGTTAGCCAATTCACTCCATAAACTTCACACATATGCCAAATTCCCTCGAAGTAACCACCATTGATAACCAATTGGAAACTTAACACAATAATTTTGGGACCAAAATTGTAGGAAAATTATGGCATATAATATTGTGGTTAGGGGCTTAGCTGTAAATGAATCAAGATGTTCATAAATAGTTCGGACTTGTCTCAATAATTTTTTTTTTCATTTTCATTTGTTTATGAATGAGTTAAGTTTGAGTTTTAATTTTAAGCTTGTTTAATAAATAAGCTAAGCCCAAGCAAAAATATGGTTAACAAACAAACTTGTGAACAATAGGGCTTGATAAAAAAAAAAACAAGATGAGTTTAGGTTGGTTTATAAGCTTGGTAATAAATTTAATATGATTTTGAAAAATAAACTCAAATCTTACTAAACTTTTAATTAATTTGGAGTTGGAACCACATGTCCAAACCAAATGGGGATGATAATATGCTTAATATGGACTTGATAATGTACTTGTATTAGATCTCGAGCTTAAAAGCTTGAGTTTGAGCTTGATATTGAGCTCGAGTTTAACTCGAGTAATAAATCAAGCCAAGTCAAGTTAAGCTCAAGCTTTTGGACTTTTTGACAAGCTCAAACATAGTTTGTAGACTTGGTTTAAGTTCAAGCCAAGTTTAAACAATTTACACTTGTTGTCGACCTAAGTTTGAACATTAAATACTCGACAAGCTCTGCTCATTTACAACCCTAATTATTTGGTTCTAGATTTTTTTTTCTTTTGTCCCCCTCATGGTTTAGAACTTTGGACCTATGGAGCCATCTCTTTAACTATGTGAGTAGTTGTAACTCATCTAATGGCCTTGCTCTCAAGAGTAATTTTAGGACCATAAACCACAACTTTTGCTACAAATATCCGCTACAAATATCCATAGACATGTGGATAATAGTGGCAAAAGTTGTGGGTTCGTGGTCTAAAATTTTTGTAATTCTATCGACTCAATTTCATTCTTCAAGTTGACTTTTTGGTATGTAGTTGTTGCCATAGCTGCAAGCACTTTTCTCGTCCATTTTTCTCTGCAATGATAGTATGACATATTTTTATACACACTTTGTCACAATTGTTTTACATGACAGACTGTGAATGTAGGAGAAAAAAATAGTAGGTTCATGTGTAATATAGAATAGTGTGTAGTACTGGAAATATTTTTTCTCTCTCCTCTATTCTTTTTTAATACTTTTGAGTTGAAAAGACAGTTTTCTGCCCCTCTATGTAAACTTAATATGATTTTTCAATTGAGAAGTACTATAATGCTAGAAAGAAGTTGCTCCATGATAAAAGCCTCAAGAGTTGAAGATACAGTTGTTATGTTTGAGGGTTTATGGTGTGTAATTAAAGGAGGAAGAGAGAAAGCTGGGAAGAATTAGAGGAGTAGAGAAGGTGGGGTTGGAGACTTGAGTCAATGAAAGGGAGAAAGCTAGGAACTCAAGTAGCCGGAATAATTAGCCTTCAATTGTTAAATGTTCTGCTTTAAATGGCCAAAAACTAGTGCCAACTGCCAGAGACTTATTTACTGAATATGTCTAATCCATATCTTCTAATGTTTTCTGCTTAGATATGTTACATTTTAGTTCTCCACAGTAGATGGGTTTGGTATGTCCGTGGAAACCGATAGGCTTTGGATTCCGTGATGTGGTTAACTTTTGCATTGGTGTTTGCCTTATGGGCAATATACTGGAAGATCGGCTGATTTAAATTTAGAGTGGGAATTTGCTATTTACAATTCACAAACATGCTAGAAGGAAATTAAATAGATGACATAGGCGATAGGTGGTAACTGTTAAGTTCCTTCTTCTACTGATTGAAGTAGCCAAATATTTGATTTTCAGATATATGGGGTCTACCTATGCTAGTGTCTCTTTCTTTAACAGAAAAGCATTGCGTGCCTTTCTGTTCATAGCAAACAAAAATTTCATAGCTGACAGATTGTATACTTGTACCTACTTTGAAGTCCAAACTTTGCCATAGTATTTGGCTATTAGCAAAGGAAAACTTTCCCATAGTTGACATATTTGATCTGATAACATACACACGCATGCGCCCACGCACACAAAAAGATATTCTAAAATTTTTGCTAGCTTGTAGAGGCTCCATAAGTATTGATTGTGGCAACCTGGACGATTTCAGCTACATTCATTACACTTCACAGACAGAAATTTCACTGACTCCAGAGAAAATAAGAACATATCTTCCAAGTTCATTCTTGAAACCCTTCAAAATATCAATGGAATATGAAAAGTTTTCTTCAGGGAAAAAGGAGTTGCTAAACCATAAGACCTCTGGAAGCTAGGCAAAGATACTACCTACATCATCAGAGGAATTCCTTCATGTATGAGAATTATGATGAGCAGGACCATTTGCCAGGATTTGATCCATACGTTCGAATTAATCTTTGGGACACCATAAAGTTTGACAGCGAATCTCCTATTGTCAATAAGGAGATTGTACATTTTTAATTGGGGCATAACTTCTTCTCTTGAATGTTGGCAAACTAGTTCACACTCAGACTTCCATTTTTAGGTTTAACTTTTCTAATTTTTGTTATATTAATTACTCCATTTGTCCCAATTTGTTGGTCTTCTATTCAATTTTGGAATGTCCCAAAATAAAGTCTTCTTTTCATAAAATTAATAAATAAAATTTCTACCGTACCCTTTACTTTATTTAAAAGTCAATACTATTCTTTTTCTATAATTTAAATTATTAAGGGTAGTTTTGGAAACTTATATATTTTATTCCGTAGACAAAGTAATAAATAATGTTCTCTTAAAAATTTTGATTTTAGAAACAGGACAAATAAATTAGGATGGAGGGAGTAGAAGGTAGCATTATCTCTATGAATTACACGTTTGAGGTACATGCCTTTGTCATTACTCATCAGAGTTTCTCCAAATTAACCTTTTTTATTTTTATAACTTGCAAAAAAGATGCAACTAGGAATGAACTATTTGCAGATTATCTCAAACAATATCTTTACAAGATTTCACAAGAATTGGAAAAAAATAAATAAAAACCAAATATACCTAGTATTAAACTTAAATATAAATGTTATATATATATATATATATATATATCTGTGTTCGTGTTATTATTTTTAAATACATCAATGCCTATGCAAGAAAAAACTTACAGACAATAATGATTTGGATCATTCAATGAATTTCTTGGCTTTTCCTTTTTCAAAATTTTTGGTGATAATATTTAATCTAATCAATAATGCCCAAACTTTTTTTCTTTTTCTTTTTATAGGTAAACATATATGTTGTTCCTTTAAAATTTTGAAATTTCAAAAGTTTCAATGAAGTTATGTAAGAGGTCACAATAGAGATGTATTCACTATTAGCTCTGAGTCTCCCTCAGAATCTCCACAGTACCTATGTCCAAACTATTTGGTTTTGGTAAACTTCTATTTTGTTCCTTTAAAGTTTCATTAATTTCGATTGGATCAAAAAAACTTTAAAAGTGCTGAAAGCCTTCTTAGTACGAACTCCAAATCAACCCAAAAAATATAATTTTTACATTGAAAGCTTTACGTGTTGCTAGCTTGGTTGGTTGATGCATGTAGACTTAATTTGCATGTTATTGCCTAGGTCTTCGTCTCATGGTTGCAACTCCAAAAAAAAAAAAAAAAATAATAATAATAATAATATATATATATCTATAACATTTTTACAACAAATCCTAAATGACAGGTTGTTACTGGTTGTTATTGTTGAGACAAAAAAGTAATCTTAGTGTTAGTTTTAAATTTGAACTAATAACAACTAACCAACTGTGATTTATTGTAAAAATATTGTAGAAGTAGCATCTCTAAAAAAAAAAAAAAAAAAAAGAAAAAAAGAAAGGTCTCGTTCATGGTTGCAACTTGCAACTTGATTTCAACTTTTCAAGGACCTCACATTTAAATTTTATTGCGTAGGCCACGGAACAATTAAATAGTTTCAGCTCGTTTTTACTTGTCAATTGGGCCTACAAGGTATTGTATTGAAGCTAGGCTGTTGTGGGTCAATTTCATTGGCAAACCATTTAAGTCCCGACTGGCTTGCCGATCTAGATCATTATAGTGATAAGGCCGTAATAACTAATAAGGCCCGTAACTGTCAATAAGCTGTTGGGAGGATGCAAATGAGCGAGTGTAGTTTTTATAGTTGTATTTATATTTGAAAAAGGTGAGTTTATTTATTTTTTATTTTTTAAAGTTATACGTAAATAAATAAATTAATAAAATTAATGGTAAAAAATTTGTTGACAAATGCACACTAAACATTTCTTTTTTGCCAAACTAAATTATATTTTAAAAGTTTCATTTTGATCATCACATTTAAGCACATCTTTAAGATGATTCCCTTGTTCATCTTTGTGAGTAACCTGATTGTTAAAGGGTCCGTTTGGGAGTTTATAAAGGAATGGAATGGAATGATCATTAAAGGAATGGAATGAAATGGAATAGAATGGAATGGATTTAGTAGGGAAAGGAATGGAATGAAATGTGATTTAAAAATCTTGTTTGGATGTTATAAAATAAAGGAATGAAATGGAATGGAAAGTAAGTAACACCGTTTGGGAGTGACATTGGAAGGAATGGAATTGAATAATTTTATAATAACATTACTATTATACCCTTCATTTTAAAGAATATAAAAAATAATCAATGAGAACTTATAATTGCTTTGAAATGCTTAGTATTTAGTGGATGATGTGAAACTAGTTAGCCACAATTGAGTCTGTGTTAGATTATTGAATTACAATATTGTTTTGTCAAGGTGAATAGATTGTATCACGCTAATCAATAATTTAACAGATGAAGATAATGACATGAAAAATTAACAATAGTACAATTTCTTTATTTCAATTTGCAAATTTTTTTTAGGGGCTGCTAGTTTTAGATTGGATCTTTTTTGGCTGGTATGCTTTACAATGGATTTGATAATTTAATACATCTCCATCTCCCAATTTCATTAAGGAAAAAAAAATTATTGTTGCTAAAAAACAAGTTATGTATATTTCTATGTTGTAAAGCAATTCACGCATCACATATTTATTATCAACAAAATAAATATTGTCTAACAATGCAAACAAATATCTTTTAAAAAAAAAACTCCGGTAATGAGTCATGCCAAAACAAGACAAAATAACATAATCCATTCCAAAACTAAGTTGGCCAAAAAATCCCACACTTTTTTAATTTTTAGGCCTAGACATCAGTGTCAATAAGACACATTTGCGCTCATGATCTGGGCAACCATAGAACATCTCTTTATATGTTGGATTTTCCATAAAAAATATGTAGGCCTCAGGCATAAAAAAATTTATATTAAAAATAATCTACTCCAACTTATTAAAGTTCTAAACTACTATTATTTTAATTAAAATACTTTTCATTTTATTTTCTTCTCATTTTAAATTTTTTTTACTCTTGTTTTTTTCTTAACCACACACCTGTCCTTGTACACTAGCTTTAACATCTTAATAAGTTGTAAACAAATGCATAAAATATATTATGTATATATTTTGTTTAGACAGAAAGGGAATTGACGTTGATAAATTATAACATAGATTGATGGATAGAAAAGGGAACTATCTTGGTCTGATATTGGTTTTGTTATTTGCATTGCAAGAATTCTGTTGTGATTTCATGAATAAGTAGTGGGCGATAAATTTGTTTGAATTATTTTTGGCTAAGAATATATTCAATGAAATGCCTTGATTTGAATTTGGGCAGAGTCATGTTACTCGGTCCTAGGCTGAATCATTTTCATGTTCAACATTAATAGTAAAAAAATAAATTTCTATGCTAACTCAGTGTATGATTTTTTGCAACAGTGCATTACTTTCTAGTTTCTTCTCATTTAATTTTTTTTTTACTCTAGTTTTTTTCTTAACCACACACCTGTCTTTTGTCTAAACTTGTACACTAGCTTTTGTAGACATTTCCTCTTAACCAGACATGTGGTGAAGCCTTGGAGCTATTAACTAATTGGATGGTTGACTTAAACTGCAAGTGTACGTAACACACCACTTGCTTCGTAAATAACAGAAGAATCAAAGAGGAAACAGAGTAAAAAGCAAATTTGATTTCTCTAGCGGTTCTCAGTTTCAAATTCACAGTAGTTCTACAGCAGTTTTCCAACAATTCTCACTTTTAAATTTCTAAATACAATTTTTTTTTAGCTGTACAGGTAACAGCAGTTTTCGTTTCTTTTCACTTTCAAGGTTTTTTCGTTTCTTTTCACTTTCAAGGTTTTTAGTTGTACAGAATGTAGTTTGTTTTGGTTTTTAGGTGTACAAAAACACTATATATCACTCTCATGAATCACTAGCAAACAGTTCATAAAAGTTATAAAAAAAAAAAAAAAAAAAAAAGACTAGCAAACAATCGAAAAGAAAAAGAAAAAGATAGACATACTTGGTTTGAGCAATATCTGAAAATTGCAGCAGACAAAAAAAAAAAAAAAAAAAAAAACCAGCAGCAGCAACTTCACTTTGTAGAGGAAGGACAATATTGTGCAAGAATTATAGCTTTATTTTTCTTACGGCTGAATGAGAAAAAAAAGGCTGATATTAAAGGGGTATTTTAGGGATTTTAACAAAAATTTCATTAAACCTAAATTCATTCCCTCCCATTCCTCCCAATTTTGAGAGGAACAAAAATTTGAGGTTTTGAGGGAAAATGGAGGAATGAGCATTCCCTCCTGACCATTCCATTTCCTCCCACTTAAACTCTCAAACAAGGGAATGGACATTCCATTCCCCCCGTTAAAACTCCCAAACAAAAGGAGGGAAGAATATTCTAAAAATATTCCTTTTATTCCATTCCATTCTATTCCATTCCCTCCTCCCAAACGGAGCCTAAGTGTCTAATGAGGCAAAATTTTAATTTTGATACAAATTTAACATAAATATAAAATGTATATATGTTAACCGTACAGCATAAATATACAAATTAACATAAATATCACTTAAATAATACTCAATCTCTTATATAATTTTTTTAATCTATTCCTTTTGTCTTTTATGATATAAAATTAATTGTTGATTATTATTTTTATTCAAATTCTGTCTATATTTCTTTTTCCATAGAAAATATGATTAATAAAATAAATATTAAACAAAGAGATAAGTGAATGAAGGAGAGCTTAATTTAAGTGGACCAATAACCAACAGAAGACTACCAAAAAAAAAAAAAAAAATTTAAGCAAAAGTTAAGAAATTTTGTATGTCAATTTACATCTTTTATGTTTCTAGAGGGAACATTTACATATCAAAAATCTCTCCATCTCATTAGTCATTAGAACTATTGAATTTATCAAAAAACAGAAAAAAAAAAAAAAAATTGCCCAAAAAAAAAAAGGAAAAAGAAAGAGAAAGATATCTAGAGGGGGATACCGGGTCCATCACTCCATGAGACAAACGTCCAAACAAACTTGACCGGCAAATAAATCATGAAAGAGTGATCTACATTAAAAAAAAAAAGTAAATCAAACATAAGACAATCGTTAATGTAAACATTAAGAAAGTATGTGAGCCCATTTCAAAAAAACACAAGGCAAAGACAAGTAAGGAGCCAGCTCTGAATTATTGCAAAACCATGATATCACGCTGTTTTAAGGTGACCATTTTCATTTTCACGTGTGAATGACAAATTTCATTGAACAACAATATTGGCTTGAATGAGTTCAACAATTTGGAAGATTCAAAGCAAGGCAACGTACGATGGATAAAGTGTAAATTTCAAAGCTTGAAGCAGGAGCAATTGATTTATAGCCTCTTCCATGTTCTTCTTTAGCTGCTCAACAACCAGTGCAAAAGACTCATTGATTTACTGGATACATCTTTTCCATATATCTTCACTAACACAATATCTCATTCTATTTCTCCACGGTAGATGGGTGGGGTATATGGAAACAAATGGTCTCTGGATTCAATGATGTGGTTAACTTTTGCATCGGTGTTTGGCTTGTGGGCATTTACTGTAAGTTCAGCTAATTTGGTTTCAGAGAGGGAGTTTGGTAATTACAAACATGGTAGAAGGAAACTAGACGACACAGGAGGTAAGTCACTTCTTCCACTGATTGAAGTAGCCAGATATTTGATTTTGAGACATGGGGTCTGCCTATTTTAGTGTCTTTCTTCTAACTGAATAGCACTGCTTGCATTTCTGTTGAAACCAAAAAAATTGATCATAGCACTTAAAATTTTATAGCTAGCAAATTATATACTTGTACCTACTTTGATTTCCAAACTTTGCCATAATTGATATATTTGATCTGCTTAATATACATACACATGCATGCGCGCACACACAGAAAGTTATTCTAAAATTTTTGCTGGCTTATAGGTTCCATAAGCATTGATTGTGGGATTCTGGATGATTTCGGATACACTGATGACAAAACTGAGATAGAATACATTTCAGACAAATACATTGACTCTGGAGAGAATAAGAACATATCTTCCAAGTTCAATCTTGAAACCCTTCAAAAATATCTATGGAATGTTAGAAGTTTTCCTCAGGGAAACAGGAATTGCTACACCATTAGACCTCATGAAGGCAAAGATACTAACTACTTCATCAGAGCCACCTTCATGTATGGGAATTATGATGAGCAGGACAAGTTGCCAGAATTTGATCTATATATTGGAGTTAATCTTTGGGACAAAGTAAAGTTTGAGAATGAATCTCATATTGTCATCAAGGAGATTATACATTTTTCTTTGGTGGATGACATAAATGTTTGCCTCTTGAATACTGGCTCAGGAACTCCTTTCATATCAGCACTAGAGCTGAGGCACTTCCATAATTCAACTTATGAAATCTCATCTAATAAATCCTTGGCTCTGTACAGTCGTTTCGATGTTGGTTCAACAGCTGGTCGAATAATCCGGTGAGTTATTTCTTATGGTTATTCAGATTAGTTTTCTTTTGTCTCAAGCTACCCCTATCGATAGGTCAGCCATTGATGAGAATATTCGAGTACAGTCTAATTTTCTAAATAAAAGTACTATTTTTCATAGAACAGTGTTACGTAAGAAATATACCAAGGCAAGAGAGGTGGATAGGTGGGATATAATAGGAGTATCATAGTGATAAAGCCAGGATAAATGCTTAAAATATGAGTTAATTTGGTACCATTACTAGAAATTGGTAGTTTTGATTAATTAAGAATCTTATTCACATTATGTTCTGTCCATCCAATTTGGGGTGAATTCCAAGTTTCTGTTTGCAAGGATCTATGGATAATATGTTCTTTTGCATTAACATCCTTTACTAGTGCATGATACATTTGTAAATGCCTCAGGTACAAAGATGATGTTTATGATCGAATGTGGTTTCCTTATAACACTCCTCAGTCGATACCGTTCAACACCTCCTTTGCTATTGATAGCGCGACTCAATTTCAATATAAACTGCCATCAATTGTCATGGCCACGGCAGTTAAACCCATGAATAATGTTTCCCTTGATTTTGAAGTGGATATTGTTGATCCCATTTTACAGTGTTACATATACCTGCATTTTGCCGAACTTGATAAACTCCAAGAGAATGAATACAGAGAATTCAACATTAATCTAAATGGTAAACCCTGGCTGGAAGCCAGTGTTGTTCCTAATTACCTGTATTCAACTACTATATATAGCACCGTGCCAGTGAGGGGACCTAAGCTCAAATTTTCTATTAACAAGACAGAAAATTCCACCCTTCCTCCTATTCTCAATGCAATGGAAGTTTACATAGTGAAAGACTTCTTCCAAGCACCAACAGACCAAGAAGATGGTATGCTGTTCTTACACAAAATTTGTTGTCGATCCACTGAGATGCAGCTTTACTATGTCTCCTCTTTTTGTTGTTCTTATATTTTTATTGGGTTGAAATACAAATCGATTCAATTGTGAATAATGTTGGTGTATATTAGTTATTGCCATCATGGACATCAAAGTGAGCAATGGGGTAACTAAAATCTGGCAAGGAGATCCATGTCTGCCACGACCTGCATGGGATGGCCTGAATTGCAAAGACAATGGTTACGAGCCCCCTATAATCATCTCCTTGTGAGTGTCTGTTAAACCCAATTAATATGTCATCTAGATATCTAATGATATACATTACTAGCCTAATTGAGCCTTTTAAATTTAATTGCAGGAATCTAGGCTCAAGTGGATTGACAGGAAAGATATCTCCTTCAATGGCTAGGTTTAAATCATTAGAGTACCTGTGAGTATTATTCAATAGCAACTTTCAATCTTTACACAAATAATGGCATTTGCCTTTGAGCATTTTTGACACAATTAGAAAACTATTTTGTCAACCCAATGTCACTCCATGAGAATCAATACTTCTCAATCATTCACAGATATAAAGTTTTATAAAGCATTTCTTAACATAATGTTCAAAATATTTAATCAAACAACATTTCTCAGGGATTTATCAAACAATAGCTTAACAGGACCACTACCAGAATTTTTGTCACAAATGCCAAACTTAAGAACCCTGTAAGTGGTTTTGCCCTTGATGTTAATGTCCCATACTTAAAATTTGAAATAAACCATCTAACTCAAACAACTCTTTGCAGGAATTTGTCAGGAAACGAACTCTTTGGTTCAGTTCCTTCCGCTCTCCTAGAAAGATCAAATAATGGTTTTCTGTCATTGAGGTTTGTTTTTACCCAAGAATCATGAATTTATATGATTGGTGATTTGGTAATGTGTATAATATTCAATTTTTTTCATTACCCCTTTTGTTTATTTAATTTTGTTAAAGATTTAACTTCCATCTTTTATAATTTCATAGTGTGGATGGAAATCCAGACCTTTGTTTGATGGCTCCATGCAAAAAGGAGAAAAAGAATTTTGTTGTCCCGTTAATTGCAGCCACTGTCTCAGCTCTAGTTGTCTTAACTATGCTAGTTGTTTGTTGGCGCTGCAAAAGAAAACAAGGTATACGCGGTACAAAGTTTCTTTATTGAAATCTAAACCACTCAATAATAGACACTATCAATATAGAAATCATTTTCATTATTATTTTTGAGATACTATCACATTTAGAATAATAAAAATGAAATTTTCTTCAAAAACCCCTGAATTACTTGAGCATACATAATTGGAGATTATGATGATCTTATTAGCTGCAAAGCAACTTCCAAGAACTCACCAAGGAGGCAGGCCACTGAAGTCAGACAATCGACAATTCACATACTCTGAGGTTGTAAGTATAACTAACAACTTTCAGAAAATTGTTGGGAAAGGGGGATTTGGAACGGTATACCTTGGATGCCTAAGTGATGGCATGCAAGTTGCAGTCAAAATGCTCTCTCCATCATCAACTGATGGCTCAAACCAATTTCTCACAGAGGTATGTTATTCTACACCCAAGAACTTTAATTGTTACCAAAATATGATCAATTAAAGTATTTATGTATCTATGATTGAGTGTCATTTTGAATTGCAGGCTCAGCTCTTGATGCGGGTTCATCATAGAAACTTAACTTCCTTTGTTGGATACTGCAATGAGGGTACAAATTTTGGGATCATCTATGAGTACATGGAGTATGGGAACTTAGAAGAGCATCTATCAGGTACTAAATGATTTACTTCTTGACCGACATTCCGTTTGTAAAAAATAACTTAAAAATACCGGACTTCTGGTTTGTTATGTTATGGCTGCAGATAAAACAAGAGACGCTTTGAGTTGGAAAGAGAGACTTCAGATTGCAGTTGATGCGGCACAAGGTCAGCTGGCAGAATTGCTCTTAATAAAGTTAACTTCTAGTTTGGTTCATATGTTGTAACTAAGATGTGCCAAACTTATACATGTAGGCCTGGAGTACTTGCATCATGGTTGCAAACCACCTATAATTCACAGAGATGTGAAGACAGCCAACATTTTAGTGAATGAAAAACTGCAGGCCAAGATAGCTGATTTTGGTTTCTCAAAATTCTTCACTGAAGGTCAAAGTCATTTATCCACTGCTATTGTTGGCACGATGGGTTACCTTGATCCAGAGTAAGTCTTTGTGATTCAGTATACTTCCATTCAATTCAGCTTTTGGTTTAAGTTTTCTTCAACACATTCTGACTGACTGAAATTTAGCATCTAGATTAATGGTATTAGAGTTGTCTTCTATGCAGATACTACACTTCCAACAGGTTAACTGAGAGAAGTGATGTGTACAGCTTTGGAATTGTACTTTTGGAGCTGATCACAGGCAAGAGAGCAATAATAAAAAGCCATAACAAGGATAACACTAATATTGTTGATTGGGTTAGCCCCCTTCTTGCTAGAGGGGATATAAGAAATATCATTGATCCGAGAATGCCTGGAAATTTTGACACAAATTCGGTTTGGAAGGCAGTAGAGACAGCAATAGCATGTGTGCCGTTAATTTCCATCCAAAGGCCAAGCATGAGCCATGTGGTGATTGAATTGAAGGAGTGCTTGGAGATAGAAAAGGCTCATGAACAAGATTGTGGTCCAATGACGAAATCATTCAACGACACATTTGAAGTGAACCCTTTGGGCCTTGAGATGGATATGGTTCCCCAGGCAAGGTAGTACGTACTAGGTAGCCAATTGCTGGTTTTGAGTATAATACAAACGATCCAATTTGTTGATTGTAAATATAATGATCGCTTATTTTTCATTTGAGAAAGAAAACAATAAGTTAAGAAAATCTATAAATCTTTGGTATATGTCTTTCATCTTTGTACTTGTCAGCTAAGTTTAGTCGGTAAACATATTAATTAAGAGGTTTGAAAAATCCAATCAAGACCAAGAAAGAGAAGGCTTTATACACAGAGAGAGCTAACTTCTGGTCTTACAAACTTGTGAGAAAATTCAAGCGTGAAAGAAAATCTGGAATGAGACTAAGAAGAATCTAGAAAAGCTCAGAGTGCTCTAATATCATGTGAGAAGTTGATGGAAATTGCATTGTATTAACCAAATGAAAAAATTGTACAAGCAGAGGTATTTATACAAGCTTGAAGTGTAACTGACTTCCTAACTAACCCCAAATTATACGGATCTATTCCCTCCAAAACTAACGATATGAAATACACCTATCAGCTACTTACACGTGTCCATAAATATTACTACTGTTTACTACCACTAAACTACCAGTAGCATAGTTTCTCAAAAAAAAAAAAAAAAAAACTACCTGTAGCATAAGGAACTACAAGACAGAACTATAGGTCGTTTATACAGAACCAATAACTGGTTCTTTGTGCTTGTCCTGCTCAGATTGCAACTTGTAGCTTGAAGCTAATCCTTCTGATAACTTCCAACGAGGACTATTCATTGCCATACTAAAAAGAAAATTATTTTTTAATGTGGTAAACTGTCCATCTACTCTCTCATCCATTCACTCTCCCTCTGTCCCCTTTGCTTTTTCACTTGTTCTCTCTCTCATTATTGTGTCCTCACTGTCGATTATCAATGTCCTCATCATCGAATCGTTGCTCTCAGCGGCGTTGGTGGCTTGTTGAGGTTGCAGAGGTCGTCATATGTAGACATGGCAAAACGGGCGGGTCGGGTCGGGTCAATCGGGTCACGGGTCAAAAACGGGTCATTTTAAGCTGGTTGAAAACGAGTTCAGGTCAATCGGGTTGCGGGTCGGGTCGGGTCGGGTTGGGTCGGGTTGACCTGTATTTTTCACATGAAATTTTTTATTTTTTTTTTATGTTTTATATAAAGAAAACAATATGTATTTGCCATTTGAATAGTTATGCAACATATTACTTGATGTAAAATGCATTATTTTGAATTCACTACTTATATCAAGAATAAACTCAGTTAAACTTATTAATACTTATTCAATAATTTTAAAATTATACAAATCCTAACATTGCTATCTAAAACAAAATAACACAAAGATAAGTAAAACAAATATACAAGTTTTATTTTTACACAATATCAACATTCCAAAAAAAAAAAAAAAATTACAAATGACTTATTGGATAACTTATTTAATAAAGAATAAAAACATATAAGAAAGTTACAATTTTAAAAATTAATTTTATAATCCATTATCAATTGTGGTTGACATTCTATTTCAATTTGAGATATACATTAAAGTTTGATTGCTTACTTATTTATACCTAGTCTCTTTTATGAAGATCATATCATTGTTAAGCAGCACACACTCTAGAAAATATCATAATTTATTTTGAAAAGCCGTTTATTTTGAACATAAATTGTTAAAAAATAGATCTAAGCATTCATAATTTATGCTAATTTGATACTTTGGCTTTACTATTTTCACACTTGTGAATATGTCTCACACATATCTACAATTTTAAATCTGTTTTTAACTTTACTGTAACAAGATTATCTTGGCATGTACTTTGCTATTTGATATCTAAAAATCTTTACTCATTACAGAATGCTCAACCATTTATTTTTCAATTAATTTGCATGCAGTTATGTAAATGTATCAATTGTTTCCTTAAAGCTCACAATAAACAATTAAACCAATATTGTCTTAATTTCACTATTTTTTTTACCAAAAAAAAAAGTTTTAAAAAAATGGTTCGGGTTCGGGTCGGGTCGCGGGTCGAGTCGGGTCGACCCGTAAAAAACACGAGTCGGGTCACGGGTCAACCCGTTTTTGCTTCGGGTCAAAAAAATCGGGTTCAGGTCGGGTCAGAAAATTCTGACCCGTTTTGCCATGTCTAGTCATATGGCTGGGTTATTGAGATGGGTCTATGTTTTTGGTGGGTCGTTGGTGTTTTTTGTCGTTGAGGCATTTGGTTTGTGTTTTGATTGAGGAATTTGTGTTTTTGGTGGTAGTAGTGGTATATTTTTGGATGCAAGGTGGGTTTGTGTCGTGAAGGAGAAGGTGGATTTGTGTTTGGTGGTAGCAGCGGCGCCTTTGTGAAGGAGAACATGGTGTTGGGTGGGGAAGAGGATAAAAATAATTTATTTATTTTTGGAGAGAAAAAATAGTAGTTAAATAGAGTAGAGAAATAATTATTGAGTCTGATATATATATATATATATATGTGTGTGTGTGTGTGTGTGTGTGTGTTAAACTTGCAAAAGTAAAGTGCTTTAGATTAGTTTAACTAAAATTTTGTTGAGACTGAATGCTCATAGTAACTTATTCGGAAAAACAAACATAAGAGCAAAATAATCATGTATCTTTTTCCACTTGTGTGACGTATTCACAACAATTTGAAGTTTTTTTTTTTTTTTATTCGACACTCATATTGGTAATAGATATGGCAAAACGGGTCAGAATTTTCTAACCCGACCCAAAAAATACTCGATCCGAACTTGATTTTTTTGACCCGAAGCAAAAACTAGTTAACCCGTGACCCAGACTCGTGTTTTTACAGGTCAACCTGACCCGACCCACTTCCCAACCTGAACTCAAACCATTTTTTAAAAACTTTTTTTTTGGAGGTAAAAAAATAGTAAAATTAAGATAATATTAGTTTAATTGTTTGTTGTGAGTTTTAAGGAAACAATTGATGCATTTATATAATTGCATGTAAATTAATTGAAAGATAAATGATTGAGCATTCTGTAATGAGTAAAGATTTTTAAATATCAAATAGTAAAGTACATGTCAAGATAATCTAATTACAGTAGAGTTAAAAATATAGATTTAAAATTGTAGACATGTGTGAGAAACATTCACAAGTGTGAAAATAGTGAAGTCAAAGTATCAAATGAGCATAAATTATGAATGCTTAGACCTATTTTTTTAACAATTTATGTCCAAAATAAATGGCTTTTCAAAATAAATTATGATATTTCCGTGTGTGTGTGTTGCTTAACAATGATTTGATATTCATAAAAGAGACCATGTATAAATAAGTAAGTAATCAAACTTTAATGTATATCTCAATTGAAATAGAGTGTCAACCACAATTGATAATAAATTATAAAATTAATTTTGAAGATAGTAAATTTCTTATATGTTTTTATTCTTTATCAAATGGGTTATTCAATAAGTCATTTGTAATTTTGTTTTATATTTTGGAATGTTGATATTGTGTAGAAATAAAACTTGTGTATTTATTTTACTTATGTTTGTATTATTTTGTTTTAGATAGAAATTTTTGGATTTGTATAATTTAAAAATTATTGAATAAGTATTGATGAGTTTAACTGAGTTCATTCTTAATATAAGTAGTGAATTCAAAATAATGCATTTTACATCAAGTAATTTGTTGCATGACTTTCCAAATGGCAAATACATGTTGTTTTCTTTATAAAAATAAAAAATAAAAAATAAATTCATGTGAAAAATACGGTTCAACCTGACCCGACCCGCAATCCGATTGACCCGAACCCCCTTTTAAACCCGTTTAAAATGACCCGTTTTTGACCTGTGACCCATTTGACCTGCAACCCGATTGACCCGACCCGACCTGACCCGACCTGCTCATTTTGCCATGTCTAATTGGTAACTGCAACCAAAATGTATTGATTTATTAGTTGGTGTTTTTTTTTTTTGGGAAGACAACTTGGTTTTACAATCAGACCAGAGTGTAAATCGGGTAAAATAATAATATCCAAACCAAAAAATTATTTAAATAATATCTTAATTAAAATTGAGTTATAAAATATCGAAAAATGCTAAAAAGTTTACAAATTTTATTATACATCATTTACCAACTAACGTGCTATATAATGAACTTGGGTGAATTTCTAAAAACAATCCAAACATGCAAAATTAATGCTAAAGTCTGAAAAAAAAAATTGTAATTAATGATACATTAGTTTTTAAAATTTATTTAGTAAAATGTGTAATATCATTAACATCACTCTAAAATATATAGTAAAAATAAAAGAACCAAATTTGTTTTAAGTTACATGGAAAATGCATATCGTAGAAGTCTGATATATTATATATTATCAAAACCAAATATTAAAATATATTATAGAATAATTTAAAATAAATATATTGATGGCTAACGCATTTAATTACACGATTTTTTTCATACGATTAATAATTTTGAAATGTCAATATTAAATATTTTAATTTTAATGAAAAATACTAACAAAATGTTTAATATGTTACCAAACAAATACGTAGAGGTTAATTGTTCAAATTAAAATCCCAAATACCAAATTGAAACTCACATTAAAATTCCAAAGGTGATGTTTATAAAAATCCTTTTAAAAAAAAAAAAAATACTTACACACTTTTGTTCACGCAAATTTGCTGTGTAGTTCATCAAAATAACTAAATATTTAATAGTCTGGCTCATGGAGACCCATTCTTAAGTTTTGTCATAAGAAGCATAATTGTGATAACTAGTGGTGGTGGAGTAACATATAAAATCCAGGGTATATAACTGCACCAACAAATTTTTATTTATTTAAATAAAAGCTATATATTAAACATTATTATAAAGTTTTGAATTCTTTTTTTATAACTGCTGTAATCACTAAATAAATATGGGTTTTACATATATCTCCCTTGCATTTCCTTTGCGTTTAACAAAAGGACTAAGCTTCACATATAAAAAAATAGTGTGACAAATTTAGATAAAAGATTGGAAAAAAATTTAAAAAACTGACAGAGAAAGAGGCCTGCCTTGAATTGTATACCTATGACTTTATGTAGAAGTTGTATTACTCAAAAGTCAAATGTGTTGAACACATATAGGATTTGTATAGTACAAGTTATTTTTTAGATTTTTAAATATGGGATTGTTTAAGAAGTTGTACTTAGGAAAACAAAATCGAAATTTATAAAGGTAATACTTGAAAAAAAAGTACGGTTTGATAACGTGTCACCAAACAAACCTGCAAGTTCTCGTCTCAGTCAAATTCACTCATCCAAAAAAAAACAAAAATAACAGAAGGAAGTAACATCAACTCACCAAGTTAAAAAGGCTTTTAAGGAAATTCAGGTTATTATTATTATAGTTTTTTTTGTTATCTCAATTTGAATTTTGGGCTCTATTTTAATTGTCAATATTGTACTAATGAATTTATTGTTTTTTTTTTTTAAAATTGATGGTGGAGAAATGTTAGTAAGAAGAAAGTGAGGGCCAAAAGTTTATTTAATTCACTTTTAATTAATAAAACAATCAGATTGGGCTTATGTTCTGCCTTGTGGACTGAAAAAAAAAAAAAAAAAAATCTTATGATGCCCACGCATACCAGTATGAAATGCCTAGCCCGCCGACTCACCAGCTGTAGATGGCTGTGGTTTGACCTAATTCATGTCTTAATGGCCATTTCTTAATGAGGTGATACAACTGTTACATTAAAACTAGAGGATACTTTGTTTGAAAATGGCCTTGGATGGGTAAGGTTTATAGGCAAATTCTAGTACCAAAATTTGTCAAAATTAGGCTATATTAAAAATAGTGTCTGAATTGAGTAAGAAGCTACTAAAAGGGGACAAGGTTACGAGTTAACTCAAAGATTATGAGTTAATAATCTTTTGTTCATATCTTTTACACCATATTAAATTTATAAATGAACTTGTTTTGTCAGAAAACATATATTTGGGCTTTCAAAATATATAGAAATTTAAATCCAATATGTAATTAATTGAAATGAGTGAGATGTGTCCATTTGAAGTTGTCACAACTTTGTGGTCTCTGAAATTTCAATGGATTGAACCTCAATTTGCTCGACTGAAATCACATGAATAGTAAACCAATTTGTTGAATAGCCATGGCTATTCAATTTCAATATACTGTTCTCTATAGAGAACAAATGCTTGCTACAGAGCGACGGCAAGAGGCCGCATGCAGGAGTAGATCTAGTAGCCAAATCCCTTGAGCCAAAGAGATCTCTCAATTCTTCTCCTTTGAGTGTTTCTCCTTGTGAGATATTTTTTAGAATTCTTCTGAGAATTTCTCGCCTTGAGCTGATATTAAAACATTGTTCATCCAAACTGTACAAACTCTAAACCTCTGTTAGAAAGTCCATATGATAGAAAACCTCTGGAGAGTTATTTGGTGAGTCAAAGTTCTAGGATCATTGTGAATGAGCTTTGTTCAGGGAGAAAGTTCCATGTACAAGAATCTGCTTGTTCTCAAGTCACTGTCATTGGGTTGGTAAGAGAAGTCCATTTATTGAGCTTAAATAGAGAGTTTAGGACTGCAAACATGTTTTGTAAATATAAGTGATTATAATTGTTTCTTCTCTGAGTGATTATGGCTTTTATTATTATTATTTTTTTAGATTTGATAATTGAAAATTGTGGTTTGGACTATCCATTTGTGTAAACAATGTGTTACATTATTTAGTCACTGCTTAATCATTTTGGGTCTAAATCCAAATTTTCAAAATTGGAACAAATAGAGCCTGACTAATAGTCACGTACCCTAATGCATTTTGCATACATATTTCATGGTACTCACCCATCAATCCATCATAAAAATGAAATTCATTCACAATAAAAATTGTGTATTATAAGCTATATAAGAATGTTCCCCTCATAATTAATTGAAGAACAGATCCAATCATGAAATAAGTATATAAGAAGTTTTTGAAATACGAATGTAATTAATACTGCATATTTGACATAGAAGATAGAACATAATGCATAAAAGGAAGTATTTACCACAAACAAACAGAAAATTCTTTAACAACTACCTAGCAAGGGCAGCAATATCTGATTCAAGCTCTAAAGAGGTCGTTATGAGTTGATTGTTTGAAATTGTCTTATTGCCCCCAGTCACCATCCTTTGGCTTCTTCCATGAGCCATCTCTAGAGCCAAACATTCCTTTAACTCTGCACATACTTCACTCATATCCGACCTTTGGATTGTCCTTGGTGCTATGCATGACATGGCTATCTCCACAGCTTTCCAGGCAGAATTGATATCAAATTGTCCATGTAACCTTGGATCAATAATGTTCCGAATATCTCCACTTTCAATTATAGGATGAACCCAGTCAACTATGTGTGTGTTTTCTTCAGTTCCTCTTATTATTGCCGGGCGGCCAGTGATTAGCTCAAATAGAACAACACCGTAGCTATAAATATCAGTTTTCTTGTTAAAGTTTCCAGATTTTTGAAATCTGTATGTAAAACACAAGTCATTAGAATTTTTTAACAATCCCAAAACTATGTAGATATTTTTATCATTCTCTTAGATCTAGTCAACTAGCTACATTATATAGTTGAATGACTAATATTGTTGAATTTTACGTTACGTATGCAATAGTTGTTGGCAAGCAAACCTTTAAACAACCCTGTTTAGGCCAAGAGCCTTGTAGTTTAATTGGAACTTCATGGTATTTTTAATGAAGATGTCCAATGTTCAATCCCCCTTCTCTATTGTAATTACTATTAAATTATAGGCTAAAATGAAAAACTTATCCTCTAAGTTTCTTCAAAATTCATTTTCACCCTCTAACTTTGTTTTCATTCATTTTTGTCCTCTATCTAAGTTTCAGATTTATTCAATTAAGGCATTTTTGCAAACTTTTGTTAAAATTTTTATTAAAAAATATGGAAAATATTTTCAATCATTTATTGAATTTTTATTAATTTAAAAAATTTGAAGAAAAATTTAAAAAATTGTAAGATTAACCATAACATATAACAAAAGTTAATGGAAAAGTCTTAATTGAATAAACTTGAAAGTTACAAGATTGAAATGAACAAAAATAAAGTTAGAGGATTGAAATAAATTTTGGTGAAACATAAAGGGTGAGTTTTGCATTTTAGTGTAAATTATAAAAAAAATAAAAAACAACTCCAACTAGTGAAGTGAGGTGTGAGTTGGAATTCTAATAGAATAATTTCTTGTAATAATGCACATTATATCACGAAAATTGCCAGATCAATTAAGACTTAAGGATACTCAATAATTGATATATTTCTACTACACCAAAAGAAATCTATTACACCAGGTGTCAATACAACAAAATTAGATACAATATCACATATACAAGTTAAAATTCCTTGCAACTTAAAAGTGGTAAATTATTGCAATAACTTATAATTATTAGTTGCAATTGAAACTTTAATATTTTACAGCATTAGGAAAATTTATTACAATAACTTAAAAAGAAAAAAAAAATCATTGCAATACCAATTATTTTGCAATCTATTTCAATGACAAACATGAAGCGAGATAACTTGATATAAATTATTTTACAAATTATTGCAATGACAAATCTGAAACAAATATTTATTACATCTAATATATCATTGCAATAATTTAACTCAAATTATTTTTGTCTATTATTTAGAATCTATTGCAATAAGATTCAGAAGTAATAGCCTATTGCTACAAGATATTCGAAATAGTAAATTATTTATTGTAATAACATATATATCATTCTTAAAATTGTTATTAAAATATTTAGTTTATTGCAACAAAATTTTTTGTTGTCCAAACTTATTATCTTAAATTTTATTGCAACACTTCGCATCAACTACTGTAATGATTTTTTCTTCGTAATAAACATATTTTTCTTGTAATGTTCCTTTTATGAAAAATTGGGACATTTAAGTATTGGAAAATTTAAACATTCATGGTAGGTTAAGCAATACTATTTGAATTTATGTACACAAAGCTATCATATATTCCATCTATAGCTAAAAAGTATAAGGAATTCATTAAGTCTTGACAGTTACTCAGGATCAAGATATCCAAGTGTACCAATAGAACAAATTGACACATGAGAGTCATTTTCAGCTACAAAAGCCCTAACCTATTATATTAAATTTTATTTCAGCACTTCATATCAACTATTGTAATGATTTTGATGTTATTGTAATGATTTTTTTCGTTGTAATAAATATATTCTTCTTGCAATGTTACTTTTATGAAAAATATGGATATTTAAGTAGTGGAAAATTTAAACATTCATGGTAGGTTAAGTAATACTATTTGAATTTATGTACACAAAACTATCATATATTCCCTATGTAGCAAAAAAGTATAAGGAATTCATTAAGTCTTGACACTTACTCAGGATTAAGATATCCAAGTGTACCAGCAGGACGACTTGACACATGATTGTCATCTTCAGTTGCAAAAGCCCTAGACAACCCAAAATCAGCAATCTTTGCTTGCATCTTTTCATTTAATAAGATGTTGGAGGTCTTTAAATCTCTATGGATTATTGTTGGCTTGCAACCATTATGTAGGTACTCCAACCCTAGAAGTCCAACAATAAGCCTTTATTAACTTATTAGTGCAAACAAAAAGATAGATATTAGAGAGAGAGAGAAATAATCATTTGATTGATCTTTTCCAAACCATGTGCTGCATCCACTGCAATATGAAGCCTCTGATTCCAAGTCAAGACATTCATATTAGTAACTGCAACCAAAATGAATTGATTAATTGGTTTCAGTTGGTTTTTTTTTTTTTTTTTTGGAAGATAGCTTGGTTTTGCAGTCATACTAGAAAATAAGTAGGCTAAAATATTGACATGTAAGTGTGTGTGTATATAACATAATTGAAAGAGTTATAAAATATAGAAAAATGTTAAACATAGTATAAATTTTATTATATAACCTTTTTAAACTGATGTAGCAATGAATGTATTTGGTGTCTAAAACATAATAAATATATGTTTAACTCACTTTTTTTTCTTTTTTCTTTTTTTTTTTTGTAATTGGCGATATATCAATTTGTAAAATTTTTGTAGTAAAATGTGTAGTATCATAATCATTAGCATCACTCTAAGATGTACAGTAGAAATAAAAACAACAAAAATTATTCTAATTTGTATGACAAATACACATTTTATAAGCATGATATACTATCAAAAACAAATACTATATTATTGTGGGAGGCAAAAAGCTTGATCCCATTGGGCTTGGGCCGAGAAATAGTAAGGCCCAACTATTGATTCATTAAACTCAAGCAAGCCTAGGTAGATCGAATGGGAGAGCTGATCGAAGAAGCAACTAGTCTGAGGAAGGAGCTCAAAAAGAGACAATTTGAAGAAATTGGGAAGTGATTAGACAAAGTTGAGGATCTTGATTTGAGGAAAGTAGCAGTAGCTAGCTTGGATAAGAAGAAGGGGAAACTTCCTGGAAAAGCTACCATTACCTTCGCATTAAATACACTACACCAACTGGGCGTGTTGCATTAATGGCTAAATGACATCTGAACAGTATCTCATAGCTTGTTATCTACCCAACACCACCTCAAAAGAAGGGAAAGAGTAGGATGAGACAAGTATCCAAGAGAAAGATCATCCATCATCTAGGTGGAAAGCTAGGATCAGAGCAATGAGACTATAAAAGGAAAGAGATCCTCCATGTATAGGGATTGGGTCCAAAGAAAAAGAGAAAGACAAAGGAGAGAACAGAATTTACTTGAGCTTAGTCCTGTTTTTTACTAAGTATAAAGGCTCCTTGATTGCTCCGAGGAAGAAGAAATAAAGAGAAATTCATTTCATTTTCAATTTTCACCCAATCATTTGTTTTATGTGAATCCTTAGATAAGAATTATTGTTAAAAGTTCAACAGCTGGCCACGAAACTCACATCTACAAATAAATTGTCTTGGGCCATGATCCAAGCCCAATTCTTTTTTAGTTCCTCGGATTTTTAATCCATAAAAATATATTGTAAAATAATTTGAAATAAATTGTGAAATTTCATTTAAATTTTCTAAAAATTTTAATAATTGGGATTTAATCATAAAGGTATTTTACTTTTTCAAAAACCTTGGCAAAACTATGTTAATAATTTCAGTATACTTATAATGAATCACATAATAAAATTATGTCATACAACGACTTATAATACTTATATTGAACCACTTAGTGCGGCCACAATATGTACAACCCAACTTTATTTTTATATTTTTTAATAAGCAATTTGGAATTAATGAGTATAATATGTTCACTCTTGAGGATCGAGATGACAAGAATGTAAAAAATTATACTTTTCAGATTCATATAGGAAATTATTTTAACTTTCTTAATAAAGTTGTTGAGAAACTGCTTATCAAAAAAAACTAAAAAATGATGGATTAGATGTTCTTTACATACCACTATGATATCATTTTTCAAAGGCATACAACATAGAAAAATAATAAAATATTTATTTTTGTTGGTAAACAAGTTTATTTACAATATTTCACATATCATGAAAACTACTATTGAAAAATAGAACTTATCATTACGAGCATAGGCTTAGTTTGGCATTGAAGCTTAAAATAATAATAATAATAATAATAATAAAACTCCAATATATATATATATATATATATATTGATTATGCCTGTGGCTCGAAAAACCAGAAATCTATAGCGGTTCAACTTATTAATACGGTGGTTGTACATATACTTATAATTTTAGTTTCTACAGCAACTATTTTTTTTTTTTTTTGAAGGGCTACAGCAACTAATTAAGAATTTAAGAAATGAGGAATTCGGCCATATAATTTTATAACAGACTCTTTGATTTGTATATTTAAAAGCAAATCGCTGAAATTTATTATAGAATAATCATAAATAATTTTGGGATATAAGAAAATGTCAAATAATATCATTTTAAAAGATCATAAACGATTGAGTAAAAATATAATTGAAAATTTTATTTTTTATTTTAATGATCTATTATGTTAGTACTAAATATGTTTTATATTGTGTTCGTAAGATACTTAACAAAAGTCAATATAATTTTAATTTATTTTTTACAGAACCAACGAACTGCAATTATACATGATAATTAATTGTATCAAAGCCTTCCCCTTCACTTATCATACTTTTGTTCAATCATAAATGAATCACCATAAACATTATCATGTATATACTAATATACCTGATAAATGCTGTTGTAGGTTTTCATTAGCCATGCACTCATAAATAAGTGCCTTGTATTCACCTTCATCACAATACCCAATGAGAGAGACCAAGTTTCTATGATGAGCTATCATTAAGAGTTGTGCCTGTATTAATGGATCAGATCAGAACCAATAAGAATTTGAATTTGTTATATTAAAAATTTGTAAAAATTTGTAAAAATGTTGTAAAATATTTATTATTGTAGCAATGTAGCATTATTCATTTCAAATAATTGAAGAAAATATAGCACTCATGTATCTAACCTCTGCTTGAAATTCTTCATAGCCTTGCTTTGATGATGGAGACAGCCACTTAATAGCGACCTTAGTTTCATCTTTTAGAATGCCCAGATAAACTTTTCCAAATCCTCCTTCTCCGACAATGGTTTGAAAGCTATTAGTTATTTCCACAACCACGGGGTAGCTATATTGTCGATTCTTTGATTTGATATTGGATTCTTTAGCCGTTTCTGTAGTGAAGGATTACATGTCACACCCCAAAAATATAAAAATAGAATTAAGAAAATTGAGAAAGGAAAAATGTATTTCCTCAATCTGCAATCCCCCAATTAGAATTAAGCAAATTGAGAAAGGAAATATGTGCACATCAAATACTAAACTCTAATGCCACTCCCACCTCCCGTAACTCTAGAAACCCCAGTCTATCCCCAAACAACTTCTTCATTGCTAGAAAAACTGCATAGTGAACAAAATCCAACGTCACCCTAAAATCAAGCTTCTTTTAGAAAATCTAACCACGTGAAAGTAGGTTGGAACAAAGTACAATTGGAATTCTTGTATTCACTTATATAGCCCAATATATTTAACCTAGTAAATATTCAATGTCTTGATTCATCATGCGCTCACACAACACATTTGTCCATTAATCAAATTCACACGGTCATTCTTATAGAGTTGCCTCACCCCAATATTTTCCCTAAAAAATAAAAACTTTTAGATTACAAGTTAATTTTGGAATAATGACGTAAGAAATGTCCTTGAGAATTTGGACCCTGTAGAGTAGTCTCTTTATATAAATGGAACACTCTTCTTTATGGGAGATTTCGATCATTGTTATTGTTGAAGACGTATTTGGTTTGGTTCTTTAAATTTCAAGATTTCATGGTTGTAATGAAAACTTTACAAATTAATCGTTTAATTTGCTTTAAATATGTTATGAAATGTTTCACTTGAATCAGGAGACACTACAAAGAATGTGTCCTATAGCCGCATTTTTAAAACGCGGCTATAGCTCCTAAAAACACGACCATAGATCATTTGGTCTATAGCCGTTTTTTCTATAGCCACGTTTTAAGATGTGGCTTATACAAAGCGACTATAGGTCCATTAGACTTTTTTTTTTTTTCTTCTTTAGAACATAGCTAGATGTACAGGTTAGACATATTAATACTTCACTAACTCTGGTGTTTAAACTGCTTAAAAGGCATGACAACCCACTATGGATTGTAATAACAATTATAGAACCAGATGATAAAGAAATACATACCTCTTCTTCTCCTTTTGTGGATAGCCAGAGCACAAAAAATGAACAGAATGATGAGGATTATTATGGATGTTGCAACACGTACAACATTAAGCTCCTTTTTCTTCTTTTTCTTATATGGAACTGAAGAGAAAAAGATCTTGATTTTCGCCAAGACTTGCATAAAGGTAATATGATATGGTAAGTAAGTTTTGTAAATGATGCTGATATACGTAATTACCTTTGCAAATACAAAAGGAATCAGATTTAAAAAACAGATGAACAAATGAGCATAAAGTTTTGGTAGTCTTTTGGCATGTTTAGAAGTCAGAACAACTAAGCATAGAAAAATGGAATAATTCAATAAAAACTAACCTCAAGACTAATGATCCATCCCTAGATTTCTGTATAAGAGCCTCTGGCACCGAACCTTTCAGATTATTCCCTCTTAAATTACTTCAAATATGGTGTAAAATAAAATAAGTCATTTCCTAACCCAGAAATTTAGATTTATAATTAATAATAAACTCAATAACTTACAGGATCTTCAAATTTGGCAGTTGTGCTAAAAATTCTGGTACGTTTCCAGTCAGGTTATTGTATGATAAATCCCTGAAATATGTTTTGGGGGAAGGGGGGGAAGTTAATATTTAACAATAATATTGGGCAAAAATGTCGTTCAATACGAAGGTAAATTATTTCATTTGAAGATAATTATTAAATATTTCTAGAGTACATGTGGGTTCCAGTTAGCTCAACTGGTAAAGTCTCTGATGGTTGTATAAGAGATTTGGGGTTCAATCCCCGCCTACACCAAAAATTGGTTGGTGTCTTGGTCTGATGATAAAAAGCTATCATCAGAAGCGGACGCCATAGGTTGAAACTCTCTCAAAAAAAAAAAAAAAAATTTCTAGAGTACATACAACAACATTATATTATCATAACACACAAGTAACAAATTCTAGTATTAAGCTAATTAATTATATGACTCAATATTATGTAAGAAAACAGGAATACCGCGTTGTTGTATTCAATGGGTACCGAAGAATCACTAGCTCACTTATAGGACTTGCATATAAAGCTTAAAGCTTTGTCCTCAACAACCATACATTGGATTAATGGACTTGCATATAAAAATCAATACTTAGACCTTGAAAATTAGGACAGACTTTAGGTTGAAACTCTCTCAAAAAAAAAAAAAAAAAAATTTCTAGAGTACATACAACAACATTAGATTATCATAACACACAAGTAACAAATTCTAGTATTAAGCTAATTAATTATATGACTCAATATTATGTAAGAAAACAGGAATACCGCGTTGTTGTATTCAATGGGTACCGAAGAATCACTAGCTCACTTATAGGACTTGCATATAAAGCTTAAAGCTTTGTCCTCAACAACCATACATTGGATTAATGGACTTGCATATAAAAATCAATACTTAGACCTTGACAATTAGGACAGACTTTAGGCGTGGGCCACTTAGGATTTGTTTGGATACAGTTGAAAATTGAAAACTGAAAAATGCTATAGCAAAATAATTTTTAAATGTGTAAATAGTACCGTAGGACCCATTTTTAATAATAAAAACTACTGAAAAATGAGGTTTGTGAGTCTTGTGAACAGTGCACGGGACTCACTAGCATGCACTATTCACACCCCAAAGTCAACAATCACAACTTGGTAAAAAAAAAAGGTTGAAAATGCAGACGAGAACATTGAGAAGTGCAAAACGCGCTTCCCAAACGCACACTTAGACCATTGCCAATGACTCACATTTAAAAGCTCCTATAACAATCACTATTCTTTTTCTTCCCCATCCCCAACAAAGCCCCTAATATTATTGTGATACCCCAATTTGATTGAATGTGTGATGTGTGTGGGTGTGTGATGAGTCCCACATCGGGTATTTACTGGGTAGATCTGGGCTTTATTAACAACTATAAGGAGCCTCAATTGTGACTAGTCCTTTTGAAGTATAGCGCAGATGTGGCTAGCGCTTTTCCTTGGGTCGTTACATAAAATGTAATACCCAGAAAAAAAAAATAAAATAAAAGGAGGGGTATTTAAGTAAATTTGTTATGGGGTCAAATTTTATAATTAATATTACTAAGGGGTTTTTAGAAAATAAGGTTGAAACCCTAGTTTATATAGTCTAATTTTAAGTCAGCGTATACTGACAGATGTTTTGAGAGAGGAGACTATCCAAAATACTGAAGTAGAGAAGATTTGACTGCACAATAGAGGTAAGAGCTTAAGAATTTCTTTCTTGTCAAATCTAAGTTTTATTTAGAATTAGAGTATTTTTTTTTATGTGGGTATTTTGGCTAATAGTGAGACTATATATAAAAAAAAAATAAAAAAATAAAAAAATAAAAAAATAAAAAAAATCCAATGAAATATGATGATGTAGACGAAGAAGGAATTAGATCTATTTTTCCCTCCCGGTGTTGCGGTAACTGTAAGTGTTGCACAGGTTTATCGAATTGAATTTTGGTGAATAGCAAAAAGTTTTTGTGTTGGTCGGTAGTGTGATAAATTATGGAGGTAAAATATGTGTCTAATAGTTTTTTTTTTTTTTTTTTTTTTTTTTTTTTTTTTTTTTTTTTTTTTTCTGTAAAAGCGTGTCAGGAGCTTGACTGGTTTGATATAGTGCTTTTCTTAGTTTTGTCCTCATGCCAAAAGAGAACTATGGTCGGCGGCACTAGCAGGAAAGAAAAAAAAAATTTTATATATATATATATATATATACATTTATATATGCATATATGGTAAATGGAATTACCATCTTGAGAAAGCAGAGCTAGCTCCTTTTCTTTATTGTTATTATTTTTTTTTTGAGCAACTCTTTATTGTTATTATTATTATATTGTTTATTTGGTTGGTTGAGGCGTAAAGGGGAAACAGCAGGTTTGACTAAGTGATTACATATATATATATATATATCAACTCGTGAATATAATAATGGGTGATCTACTTTTAGGCCTATAGGTATGGTGTAACTATAGACTTGATTCCTAGGAACTATTAGTGGCAGAAAATAGAGAGAGAGCAAAAATATTGTAAAGTTACGTGGGATATTGGTGTGAGTGGATACTGTTATAAGTTTTCTTGAATTATTTTATTATTGAGTATAATGTTTGAAAATTGTTCTAGGTGATATCTAAAGATTTTAGGGGAATTGTTAAGGAAAAGTTTCTTTTGGAATAGCATTTGGAGGTAAGTAACCTTATCCTAATGGGTTTTATTTTGCGTATTTTAACAACTGAAAATTGTTTACCGTTGTTACTATTTATTTCTATTGTATTATTGATTTCAAGTAAAGAATAGAGAAATTTCACAAATAAATATGAGCATTGAATATATGATTTATTTATTTATTTGTTCCTTTAACTATATTGATTTAAAGTACAAAATATGGAAATATCACAAATATATTTGAATACTGAAAATATGATTATGGACACATTGACTATGAATTGATTTTGATACCCAAACCAATGGGGGTTGTTCATTGGTATTCTGATACCCAACCAATGGGGGTTATTCATTGGTATTCTGATACCCAAACCAATGGGGGTTATTCATTGGTACTCTGATACCCAGCCAATGGGGGTTATTCATTGGTATTCTGATACCCAAACCAATAGGGGTTATTTATTGGTACTCTGATGCCCAGTCACGGGGATATAGCGTGACCATAGTCATAAGATTGTTAAGAATATGAATTACGTTTGAGTATTTGAACTAATTTGAGTCTTTAAAACTGCTTATGTATTTTTAGAACCTATTGTGAGTTATAGCTTTTGATATATGAAAAAACTGACTACTTCCTAAACCATCTATGATATATTTGTAAGATTAAAGTATGTGATCTATTTGCAACTCATTATTTTAAGAATATGAAATTTCTTTAGTTATTTTTGAAAACCCATAGCATAGTATAATTTTTGAAGATTCATATTACATCTTATTATTTCACAGATCTATTGTTAGATAGAACTTAATTGGATTTTTGGTTACTTATTGAGTTGTCAACTCACCCCCCCCCCCCCCCCCCCTCTTTCTCCTTTCAGATTTTGATCAGGAAGAGTAGCATATGTTTGGGCTTCTGCTGGGATGTGCACATGAGTGAAGTTTAGGAAATTAATGGAATAAGTTTTGAACTTTTATGTTTTAAGATTACCATTTGTGTAATCCTTCAAACTTAAAGGATTTAGTTTATTTTTATTTGATGTCGAAAGATTATTATTTTGGAGATCTTTTGAGAATTTCTTTATTGAGGATATTTTAAAACTTTATTGATGAAATTTTCCTTAAGGATAATTATTTAATTGTTTAAGAGGGCCTTACACACTTGTAGAGTGTAAACTTTATAAGTGTATGGCTGGTGTCACGTGCCTAGCTCTTTTTGGGTTCGGGGCGTGACAATATTTATGGTATCAGAGCCAGGTTGGATCCTTAGGCATTGATTTATGAAACTAAATAGTGAGAGGGGTAGAAAATTAGGCATTTGGGGATACGCTGTATGATATATATATACTAGATGAGTTTTTGATCTCTTTTTTTTTTTTTTTTTTTTTTTTTTTTTTTAGTTTGATAACATGTTAGTTGTTATGTGCTTAATGAACAGAGAGGTTAGGATGCCACCTCGCAGTAAAAACACTGGGAACACTCCCAACAACTCTGGCAATGGTAGGAATCAGCAAGATGGGAACCAAGACTGTAGGCACAACCAAGGCCAGCCACCAGAGATGATCCAGATGATGCAGACCTTGGTTGGAGTGGTCCAACAATTGGTCACTACTGGAGATAACTTGGCTAGGATGATGGAGCAACGCCGAGGTAATCATGGTGGGATGATTGAATTCAAGAGGTTGTCTCCTCCAACTTTTGAGGGGACTACTGAGCCTATGGAAGCAGAAAAATGGATCATTGAGATGGAGAAAGTATTTAGAGTTCTTGAATGCTCTGAGGGTGAGAAAGTGGCTTATGCAGCTTATATGTTGCGTGGAGATGCTTATGACTGGTGGCGGCTGGAAGAAGAAAAACGTGGCCAAGAGACTGAGCCTTGGACTTGGGAGCTATTTAAGTCTGTATTCTATGAGAAATATTTTCCTAAGAGCATTCGCTTTCAGAAGGAAAAAGAGTTCATCAAGCTGACACAAGGTAACATGACAGTTGCTCAGTATGAAGCAGAATTTTCCAGGTTAGCTAAATTTGCTCCCACAATGGTGGTGGATGAAGAAGCTAAGGCTCGAAGGTTTGAAGATGGATTAAGGTTTTGAATTAAGCAAGGAGTTGTGCCCTTTGAGTTGACTACCTTTAGGGCGGTGGTGAGTAAGGCTTTACTAGTGGAGATGGGGCTTAATGAGGCTCAAGCAGATAGAGATATAACCAGAAGAAGAGGCCTAGGCAAGGAGAGCAAAGCTTCAGCTTTCAAGCCAAGAAACAAGGAACACAACGTGCTGATACCAAGGCACTGCCAAAGTGCTCTCGATGTGGTAGGCCTCATGCAGATAAGGATTGCCACTGGAATACTGGAGCATGTTTCTCATATGGACAAAGGGGTCACAAGATTGCTGAGTGTCCCCAACGGAAGGAGGTTCAGACCACCCCAAGACCAACAACAGGACAGAATCAGGGAGCAAGCCAAAAGCCCAAGATCCAAGGAAGGGTTTATGCACTTACACAACAGGATGCTAATATTTCTAATGCTGTGGTAACAGGTATTATTCCGGTCTCCACAACTTACGCTTATGCATTGTTTGATCCTGGTGCCACTCACTCCTTCATATCTTCTAATTTTGCAAAGAAACATAATTTTAAATTTGAGCCTATGGAGTCTGAATTATGTGTGGATACCCCGGTTGGGGGTGTAGTAGTTACTGATAGTGTTTGCAAGTCTTGTGTTGTCAAAATAGCAGATAGAGAATTACTAGCAGATCTAACATTGTTGGAGATGCGGGATTTTGATATAATCTTTGGGATGGATTGGTTGGCTGCACATTATGCCATGGTTGATTGTCATAGGAAGAAGGTAATTTTCCAAGTACCTGGCGATATTGAGTTCTGTTTTGTGGGAAATGGGGCATATACTTCTCCACGGGTGGTTTCAGCTTTACAAGCTAGACGTATGATGAAGAAAGGGTGTAAAGGATATCTGGCCACTGTGAGAGACACACAACAAGGTGAATTGAAGCTGGAGGACATTCCTATAGTGAGAGAGTTCCCAGATGTGTTTCCAGAAGACTTGTTAGGGTTACCACCAGATAGGGAGATAGAGTTTTCTATTGACCTATTACCAGGTTCTAGCCCAATTTCTAAAGCCCCATACCGGATGGCACCTACTAAGTTAAGGGAATTAAAAGCACAGTTGCAAGAGTTGCTTGACAAAGGCTTCATCAGGCCTAGTGTATCCCCTTGGGGTGCACCTGTGTTGTTTGTAAAGAAAAAGGATGGGAGCATGAGGCTCTGCATTGATTATAGGGAGCTGAATAGGGTGACAGTGCGAAATAAGTACCCTTTACCAAGGATAGAGGATTTGTTTGATCAACTCTAAGGAGCGCAGGTTTTCTCTAAGATTGACCTTCGTTCCGGTTACCAACAATTGAAGATTAAGACTGTTGATGTGCCCAAGACAACCTTCCGTACAAGATATGGTCATTATGAATTTTTGGTGATGCCTTTTGGCTTAACCAATGCACCGGCAGCCTTTATGGACTTGATGAATAGGGTGTTCAAACCCTTCTTAGATAAATTTGTTGTAGTATTTATTGATGATATCTTGATATATTCCAAGAGTGTGGAGGAGCATGAGAATCACTTGAGGCTTGTACTGCAACTATTGCAGGAGAGGAAGTTGTATGCAAAGCTTAAAAAATGTGAATTTTGGCTAGACAGTGTTGCATTCCTTGGGCATGTTGTATCTAAAGATGGGATTGCTGTTGACCCTAAGAAAGTGGAAGCAGTAGTTGAATGGAATAGACCGAATAGTGTGACAGAGATTCGTAACTTTTTGGGACTGGCTGGTTATTACAGGAGGTTTGTTGAAGGATTTTCTCACTTAGCCATGCCTTTGACTCGCTTGACCCAAAAGGGAGCTAAGTTTGAGTGGACCAAAAATTGTGAAGAAAGCTTCCAGGAATTGAAGAGAAGATTTGTGTCTCAATTTTGGGAGAGCGTGCATAAGGCAATGGGTACTAACTTGAAGTTTAGCACAGCCTTTCACCCTCAAACAGATGGACTTTTAGAAAGAACTATACAAACATTGGAATATATGTTGAGAGCTTATGTAATTGATTTCAAAGGTTCATGGGAGGAACATCTACCTTTGGAGGAGTTTGCATATAATAATAGCTACCAAGCAAGTATTAAAGCAGCACCATATGAGGCTTTGTATGGCAGGAAGTGTAGGTCCCCTATATGTTGGGATGATGTTAGAGAAAGAAGATTGTTGGGTCCTGAGATTGTACAACAAACAATAGATAAAATTCAAGTGATTAAAGGGCGGCTCCAAACAGCTCAGAGTAGGCAGAAGAGTTATGCAGATGTTAGAAGAAGGAAATTAGAGTTCCAAGTGGGTGATCATGTGTTCTTGAGGATTTCACCTACCAAAGGAGTTATGAGATTTGGTTTTCGAGGTAAGCTGATCGAGCCCTCGTTTTGTAGGACCTTTTGAAGTCTTGGAGAGGATGGGTAAAGTTGCTTATAGGCTTGCCTTACCACCTTCCTTATCAGGGGTACATAATGTTTTCCATGTCTCAATGTTGAGAAAATATATTCCAGACCCCAGTCATGTAGTAGAGTATGAGCCTCTAAAGTTAAGAGATGATTTAACTTATGAAGAGCAACCAGTTAAAATTGTGGACAAGAAGGAGCAAGAGTTGAAGCGTCGTACCATACATTATGTCAAGGTTCAATGGAGGAACCGGTCTGTGAGAGAGGCTACATGGGAGTTAGAAGATGAAATGAAGGAGAAATACCCATATCTTTTTGAGGACTCAGGTATGTCAAGTTTAGAGGACTAAACTTCTTTTAAGTGGAGGAGAATGTAATACCCGGAAAAAAAAAATAAAATAAAAGGAGGGGTATTTAAGTAAATTTGTTATGGGGTCAACTTTTATAATTAATATTACTAAGGGGTTTTTAGAAAATAAGGTTGAAACCCTAGTTTATATAGTCTAAATTTAAGTCAACGTATACTGACAGATGTTTTGAGAGAGGAGACTACCCAAAATACTGAAGTAGAGAAGATTTGACTGCACAATAGAGGTAAGAGCTTAAGAATTTCTTTCTTGTCAAATCTAAGTTTTATTTAGAATTAGAGTATTTTTTTTATGTGGGTATTTTGGCTAATAGTGAGACTATATAAAAAAAAAAAAAAAAAAAAAATCCAATGAAATATGATGATGTAGACGAAGAAGGAATTAGATCTATTTTTTCCTCCCGGTGTTGCGGTAACTGTAAGTGTTGCACAGGTTTATCGAATTGAATTTTGGTGAATAGCAAAAAGTTTTTGTGTTGGTCGGTAGTGTGATAAATTATGGAGGTAAAATATGTGTCTAATAGTATTTTTTTTTTTTTTTTTTCTGTAAAAGCGTGTCAGGAGCTTGACTGGTTTGATATAGTGCTTTTCTTAGTTTTGTCCTCATGCCAAAAGAGAACTATGGTCGGCGGCACTAGCAGGAAAGAAAAATAAAATTATATATATATATGTATTTATATACATTTATATATGCATATATGGTAAATGGAATTACCATCTTGAGAAAGCAGAGCCAGCTCCTTTTCTTTATTGTTATTATTATTATTATTATTATTATTATTATTATATTGTTTATTTGGTTGGTTGAGGCGTAAAGGGGAAGCAGCAGGTTTGACTAAGTGATTACATATATATATATATATATATATATCAACTCATGAATATAATAATGGGTGATCTACTTTTAGGCCTATAGGTATGGTGTAACTATAGACTTGATTCCTAGGAACTATTAGTGGCAGAAAATAGAGAGAGAGCAAAAATATTGTAAAGTTACGTGGGATATTGGTGTGAGTGGATAGTGGGAAATTATTGGTTATTTTGAATAGTCTTTAATCTGACTGGATACCGTTATAAGTTTTCTTAAATTATTTGATTATTGAGTATAGTGTTTGAAAATTGTTCTAGGTGATATCTAAAGATTTTGGGGGAATTGTTAAGGAAAAGTTTCTTTTGGAATAGCATTTGGAGGTAAGTAACATTATCCTAATGGGTTTTGTAAGAACCAAGTGCAAGACTTCTGGACCTTAGGTCACTTCGGCTCACAATTTATTTGTAGTGGGCTTAAGTATTTCCTACAATGGGTCGTTCTCGGCAGAGAGACTCCAAGTAACACCCAGTTAGTACCCTCTACTTGACTGTTTTCCCTCAATTTTTCTGAACCCCTTCTTCTCCCAACTTTCTTCTATTTATAGCCAAAGTTAGTGGGGAGATCATGATTACAGTCACCGTTAGTGCTACTGAAGGTCCAGTATTATCTGGTTAAAGTGGTTGTTTAGGTGAAAGGGCGGTGCAGCATTTATGATCTTGGAACTTGGTTCCATTTTCACCGATTATGTTCGGCAACTCACGTTCCCGTGCATATCATGACCTTCCCGGATATGACTCATGCGCTCTACCGGGAAAGATTAACCGGTCAACCCCGGGAACTTAATACCCAAAACTTGTTTTTACTCTAAGGCAGTTTCAAGAAGGGCATAAGGTAACTGGAACTTTCTGCTGGGCCTGCGCCCAAGGCCGGTATGGGCTTGGGCCCGGGGCCTAGATGGGTCTGGGCCCAAGGCCAGTATGGGCTTTGGAAGCTCGGTGCCGTACAATAGCCCCCCCTTGATTCATACTCGGCCGCCGAGGAGAATCAAGGAGCTGCCTGGGCCTTTTGACCTCGGGAATCTTCTAGTCTGGGACTTCTGGCTGTCACTTCTCATTAATATTCATCTCAAAAGACGCGCCGTTTTGCGGCGCCAGGCGCAGTCGTCATTATTGCCTGACGGTTCGTGAACCGAAGCGGCGCGCAAATCGGTTACGCTTGGCATTTGTTGGGTCGCTCGTAGGCTGTGCCCATTTATTGCTTGATTAAGCGTTTCTTCTTTCCCCATTTCTTCTGGCTCTATAAATAGTCCTTCTCCAAACATCATTCCATTTTTCCTTCGCCTCTGATCTTTAGTGCCTACTCTCTGCCGACCACATTTCTGTGCGCTTGCTTGCTCAGCGTTCTTTTCCTCCTTAGAACCCAAAGTAAGTCTTTCTTCCCCTTCCTGTTCCTTCAGCTTTGTTTCTTTGAGTTCATTCTTGTAGTTTTAGGCTTTATAGATGGGTTATTCTTACCTTCTAGATACCCCGACTGCTTTGGCCACCTTTAGGAGTAAATTTAGTATTTCCAATGACGTGGACGTGGCTTACTGCCATGAGAGTGATATGGAACTCCACCGAGGGCAGGGTACAGCCTTCTTTCCTTTGATGTCCATTTTAGAAGGTGGGGTTAGGTTCCCGGTAGATCCCCTCCTGATAAGCACACTCACCTACTATGGGCTGTGCCCCGACCAGCTTCCCCCCAATTTTTACCGGGTAGTTAGTTGTGTCAGCCAGTTGAACCATACCTTTGACTTACAATTAGACCACCATGATATTAACCAAATGTACAACCTCTGTGGGAGCAAATCCACAAATTATTACTTAAAGACGAGGGATGCTCGGGTACGGCTGATATCGTGCCTACCCGATTCGAACAGGAACTCCGCCGGGGAGTTCGTCAGGGTGCGCGGCAATTGGTTTGCCGGGGAGATCCCTTGCCCCTTCACACGGCGTGAAGTGGGTTCGTATCATCCCCTTCTTATAATTGTTTGAGTAAAAAAAAAATTTTATTGTTAAAAGCTAATGCGTTATCTGTTCTTTTGCAGACGGCAAAGTGTTTGTTCAGGATCTCAGAGCCGTCCACGTCAGGGACTTAAACTTCGTCCTCCGTTCCGAGATCTACGTGCATTGGGACGGGCAACTCCGAGCCTCACACCTGATCCTCGGCGTGGAACCGGTTTACTCTACTTGGCAGCCTTTCAAGCAGGCGTTGATAGTTGACAGCCCCCTGCTATCGTACATAGACGTCCGGTACGTGAATTTCTTGCCGCCGAAGCTTACAACCGGGGAAGCGAGGGAATTTGGTCGGCGGTTCACTGCCGCGGACGAACTAGTTCCTCTGCGAGACGATTCCGCGGAACAGGTATCTCGGCGCCTTAGAGAGAGAGCTCACGAAGCCATACAACAAGGGGACCAAGCCCAAGAGCAGCCCCATCCCGAGGATCCACCCGCCGAGCCTCAACAGCAAGTGACAGACGCGGCTAACTTGCTAGCTGAAGCGATCCAGCCCGGTGCAAGGATGGTGGCAAGGAGAGTCATGACCCTTGATCGGTTCGTGCCTGGTGCCCGGCCGACCAATCAGCCCCTGCCTACTCAGGGTCGGGGTCCAGTGTCTCAGCCTCCTCCCCCTCCGCAGTCCGGACGAGCCCGTAAGAAGCAGAAAGTAACCGAGCAACATTCCACGGGCCCAGGGGATGCCGCTGTCCAGACTCCTCCCCGACCAACTGGGGGAATTGTTATCCGCGAGCCGCCAACCGAAGCCGGCATGGGGGGCGCGTCCTCCTCCCAAGTGGCTCCAGCGTGGGAGCCAAAGTTCCTTCTGGACGGCAAGCCATTGCCATCGACGGCCTCTGTTCGGATGTGGGATAAGGGCGAGGGCGGCCGTATTGCCCAAACCTTGGCCGGAGCTCTCCAACTTCCCGAGGACGTGCACGCATTTGATGATGGGTCCGAGGAGTCCGTGGGGCGTCGGTTAGAGTGGCACGCCATTGCGGTAATTCTTTTGTCTATTTACTCCATGTAGATTTCCTTTTGTCACTTTGTTAACCTTCGTGCTTGCTAGGCCGCTCAACTGGCTCACATTGTGGCTGCCCGGGCACGGGAGCTTGATGAGGAAAATGAGCGCGAGAAGGGGGCGCGGGAGTCAGCAGTAAAAACGGCTAAGGAAAAGGCAAAGATTGCTGAGGCTGCCGAGAAGAAGGCTGCTGCCGCGGAGAAGTTCCGAGCATCGGCTGAAAAAAGGTGTGCAGACCTCCTAGCCAGGCAAAATGAGACGGAACTCAAACTAGCCGAAGCCCTCAGCCTCAACACTTCCCATGCCGACGAGATAGCCGATCTCAGGGCAGGCTTGGCGGCCGCGAAGCAAAAGTGGTATGACGTAGGCTTTGCCGACGCCGAGAACTCCGCAGAGCCGGTGGTGGCTCGGGCTCGGCATATGGGTTTCGAGGCCGGGTGGTTTGCTGCTCTTCAGGCAATGGGAGTTCCTGAAGACTCGCCGCTGAGAGACCCCGGCCAGATTCCATTTCCGAACCCTGCACCTGCCGTCCAGGACGCCCCGGCTGCTTTTGACGAGGAGGAGACGGCCAGTATGAGGGAGTTGGTTGAGCAAATCGACTCCCATGCCGAGCCCGAGGATATGGAGGCCACGAGCATACCTATCGTGCAGGAGCTTCTTGGTGAGGGCCAGCCTTTTCCCCTGACCGTCCAGCAGGAAGTGCCAACACCGACTCAACCTCCCAGCTGATTTTATTTTTACTTGTTAGCTTATTTTTATTTTGTTTTTATTTGCCTATGTCACCGGGATGTGGTGATTGAACAATTGCTTTAGTTTGTCGGTTTTATTTGTCCATGTCACCGGGATGTGGTGATTGAACAATTGCTTTTACCTGTTTAATTAGTAGTCCGTTTTCTTCTTCCGCTCCAATTTGTTGAATGAAATTATCTTTGTTTTGTGTTTTGCTTGAATTATACCAGTGCTATGGCCGTTTAATAGAATGGTACCCCCGAAAACCTGTTGTGCGGCGCTGTGGGAAATTTGAGAGCGCTATTGGACTTAGTTTTTGCAAAAAGGGTTAGGTTTTTATCAGGATTTGGTTTAACCGAGAATTGTGCTTTCATCCTTATAGATTTGATTGTAAGGTTCTCACCTGCTCGGTGACATTGATCGAGCCGAGGGTCAGGTTTCTGTCCTTAGGATTTATTCGTAAGGTTTTCACCTGCTCGGCGATATTGATCGAGCCGAGGGTCAGGTTTCTGTCCTTAGGATTTATTTGTAAGGTTTTCACCTGCTCGGCGATATTGATCGAGCCGAGGGTCAGGTTTCTGTCCTTAGGATTTATTTGTAAGGTTTTCACCTGCTCGGCGATATTGATTGAGCCGAGGGTCAGGTTTCTGTCCTTAGGATTTATTTGTAAGGTTTTCACCTGCTCGGCGATATTGATCGAGCCGAGGGTCAGGTTTCCGTCCTTAGGCTTTATTGGCGATTCTCTTGGCGTGGTTACAGGGTCAAAAAATAGCACAGACAAAAAAGTTCATCATGCTCTTAATCTTAATAGAATACAAGTTTTAGCTTACATCGATGGTTACGCGTAGAATTTCTTCAGGTTGTTGGCGTTCCATGGTCGGGGGAGCGGCCTCTCGTCCAGGTCCTCCAAGTAGTAGGCCCCTGCACCTGCGACAGCTGTGACTCTGTATGGTCCCTCCCAACTCTGAGCAAGCTTCCCTGCAGCCATGTCCCGCATGTTCCCCACTACCCTTCTTAACACTAATTCCCCGGCACTGAATTCCCTGGTCTTTACATTTCGGTTGTACCTTTGCGCCAGCTTCTGCTGATACTCGGCAAGACGTACGGTCGCGGCCTCCCTGCATTCTTCTAGCCAATCCAAATGCTCCATCATAAGGTCGGCGTTCTGTACGGGGTCAAACCCGACGACCCGTGCACTGCATAAGCTCACCTCGGTGGGTATTACTGCTTCTGCTCCGTATGCCAGAGAAAATGGGGTTTCCCCCGTGGATCTCCTGGGGGTCGTGCGGTAGGCCCATAATACACTGGGTAGTTCTTCTGCCCATCTTCCTTTCGCTCCATCCAACCTTCTCTTGAGCCCGTTCAAAATAGTCTTGTTTACTGCTTCAGCTTGGCCGTTGCTCTAGGGGTATGCCGGGGTTGAATACTTGTTCTTGATGCCGAGCTCGCTGCAAAAAGTCCGAAAAGTGTTGCTGTCGAACTGTAGCCCGTTGTCTGTCACTAGTGAATTCGGCACCCCAAACCTTGTAACTATGTTTTTCCACACAAATTTTTTCACGTCAGTATCCCGGATATTGGCCAAGGCTTCAGCTTCAGCCCACTTTGTGAAGTAATCCACAGCCACCAGTACAAAACGGCGGTTCCCCGTTGCTCGGGGGAATGGCCCGAGGATGTCAAGCCCCCATTGTGCAAATGGCCACGGGCTGCTGACAGGATTTAGATGTCTTGCCGGCTGATGGATCATTGGGGCGTGCTTTTGACATTGTTCGCAACTCCGAACGTATTCGGCGGCGTCCTTCTGCATCTGTGGCCACCAAAACCCTTGCGTCATTGCTCTGTGTGCTAAAGATCGTCCCCCAGCATGCCCGCCGCATACTCCTTCATGCAGCTCGGTTAGAAGCTCCTTGACTCTTTCAGGATGAAGGCACAAGAGGTAAGGGCCCGCGAAGGACCTTCTGTACAACTTTCGGTCCGAAGACAACCAGTACCTGGGAGCCATTCGTCGAATCTTGTTGGCCTCGGCCTCATCCTCTGGAACTTTATCTTCGGAAAGAAAGTCTATGATCGGGTTCATCAAGCATGGTCCGGCCACCGCCACCTGCGCAACCTCTACTCCGGCCTGGTCGAGAGCAGTCTTCACACAGATGCTTGGCTCCCTTACAAGTTCAATTGTGATAAGCCTCGGGGTGTCCTCGGTAGCCGATGAGGCTAACGTGGCAAGGGAGTCAACATGCCTGTTTTGTGACCGGGCTAGCTGGGATATCTTTACCGTTCCAAACTGACCGATAATTTGCTTTGTCGTACTTAGATAAGCTTTCATTCGGGGATCCCGAGCCTCGAAGTCCCCAGTGACCTGATAAACAACTAGCCGAGAGTCCGAGTAGATTTCCACGTCCTTGGCGCCCAGATGCAATACTGCCCTCAGTCCGGCCAACAGGGCTTCATATTCGGCTTCGTTGTTCGAGGCTTTGAACCCCAATCTGAAGGAGTGTTCCAGTCGCATACCTTCAGGGGTGACTATGACAATACCAGCCCCGGCCCCCATAGCATTTGACGCACCGTCCACAAATAACTTCCACGGGCGAATCTCCGCACTACAAATTACCTTGCCTTCATTCTTAGGTGTAAATTCCGCGATGAAATCAGCGAGAACCTGCCCTTTCACCGAGCTTCTAGGTCGGTATCTTATGTCAAACGATCCCAACCGAGTCCCCCATTTAGCAATCCGTCCTGTGAAATCGGATCTCTTCAACAGTGACTGCAATGGATACTCGGTTAGGACGAACACTGTGTGTGCCTGGAAGTAGTGTGGTAACTTCCTCGTGGCATGTACCAAGGCCAAAACCAACTTTTCAAGAGGCAGGTACCTTGTCTCGGCATCGACCAAGGTCTTGCTTACGTAATACACCGGCATTTGCACTCCCCGGTCCCTTAGTAACACAGCACTTACGGCATGATTGGTGACTGCAAGGTACATAAACAGATCCTCCCCGGGCTCCGGGGCAGTCAACCTCGGCGCCTTTGCCAAATATTCCTTTAGTTCTCGAAAAGCTTCATCGCAGCTCTCGTCCCACTGAAACCCCTTCCACTTCTTCAGAAGTTGATAGAATGGCCGGCAGCGATCGGCAAACTTGGAGATGAATCGGTTCAGGGCGGCCAACATCCCGGTGAGCACTTGCACCTCCTTAGGATTGCTCGGTGGTTTGAGGCGATTGACGGCCTCTATTTGGTCGGGGTTAGCCTCTATTCCCCGAGTGGAGATCAGATAACCCAGGAACTTGCCAGCCCCCACTCCGAAAGTGCACTTTTCGGCATTGAGGCGCAGCCTGTGTCGCCGTAGTATCTTGAATACTCCCCGAAGGTCTTCAGTATGCAGCGACTCTTTTCTGCTTTTTACTACCATGTCGTCGATATAAACTTCAACCGTGCATCCAATTTTTTCCCGGAACATCCTTGTCATCATACGCTGGTAGGTGACCCCGGCATTCTTCAATCCGAACGGCATGACCTCGTAGTGATAGTTTGCGTTCGGGGATATAAATGCTGTCTTCTCTCGGTCCTCGGGCGCCAAGGCAATCTGGTGGTAGCCTTGGAAGGCGTCCAGGAAACTCATTCTCGGGTGCCCGTACGTGGCATCCACTAGCTGATCAATCTTGGGCATCGGGAATGGATCCTTGGGACACGCTCTGTTTAAATCGGTGAAGTCCACGCAAACTCTCCATTTACCGCTCTTCTTCTTTACTACAACAGTGTTTGCTAGCCATCTCGGGAAGAATATTTCTTTTATGACCCCGGCTTCCTTCAGTCGCTGGACCTCCAGGTTTACTGCATCGACATGTTCCTTTGATGCTCTTCTCGGCTTCTGCTTTTTCGGGGGAAACGATGGGTCCACATTGAGTTTGTGAAAAATGAACTCGGGGTCTACACCGGGCACTTCATACGGGTTCCACGCGAAGACATCTATGTTCTGCAATAGGAACAACAACATCTCTACCCTTTTCCGGTCATTCATGCTTGTACCTATCTGGAAGTATTTGTCACTATCTGGGAGAATTCTTACCTTCAGCACCTCCTCGGCAACGTCCGCCCCATTTTCCTGGGGTATCTGTAATTGCTATGCAGTCTCTTTCTCGGCGTGCTCAGCTTGGCCGAACTGTTCCTTTTCCCACTGGACCGCGGCTACGAGGCATTGCTTCGCCACCTGTTGATTCCCCCTTACCTCCACAACTCCGTACTCAGTAGGAAATTTCACTTTCACGTGAAGGGTGGACGGAACAGCCCCCATGGCGTGAATCCACGGTCTCCCCAGGATTGCGGTGTAAGGTGCGTATGATCGGACTACTATGAACGTAACTACAACTTCCTTGCCCTCCATGTCCACTGGGAGAGAGATTTGCCCCTCGGGAATCACAATTCTCCCGTCAAACGAGACCAATGGCGTGTTATACTTCGCCAAATCCTGGGTTTTTAACCCGAGCCCTTCGAAGAGGTCCGGGTACATAACGTCAGCCCCACTACCCTGATCAATCATCACCTTCTTCACCAAGAATCCACCTATCCGGGCTGTCACCACCAAAGCGTCGTCGTGAGGTTGGATGGTTCCTTCGAAATCATCTTCTCCGAACGAGATGTCTAGCCGTCCAACTTTCTTTTGCCTCTTGGATGATTCTCCCTCCGCGCAAGCCACTGTCATCACCATCCTTGCCGCTGCTGTCCCTCTCGGTGCGGCATGAATGACGTTGATTACCCCCAGGGGTGGTGGAAGGGGATTCCTTTTCTGTTGGGCGCCCTGCTCGGTCTCCCGGTCAGTGGAATCTGCTACAAACTCTTTCAGGTGCCCTGCCTTCACTAACTGCCCGAGATGATCTTTCAATACCCTACACTGCTCGGTGGTGTGCCCCTTGTCCCTGTGATAGGTGCAGTATAGGCTTTGGTTCCTCCGAGATGGGTCGTCCCCCATTTTGTTCGGCCATCTGAAGAATGGCTCGTTCCTTATCCGTTCCAGTATCTTGTGCACGGGCTCTTTAAACAACACATTAACCCCTTCGATCTGCACCTCTGGTTCCTGCATTCTGAAGTCCCTTTTCGGCTTTGGCGGCAAGATGCTTTGCCGAGATCTCCCCGTAAAAGGGGCTTTCCCCCTGCTTTACAGCCGGTCATCCTCCAGGCGTTTGTACTCCTCTATGCGTCTCATCAGTTGCCTCATATCCTCCGGGGGTCTTCTTGTCAGCGACTCCCGCAATTCAGAATCCTCGGGGAGCCCCATCCTGAAGGTGCTAGCCGCAATTTTCTCGTTTCCCCCACCAATCTCATTGTAAAGTTCCCAGTATCGGCTGGCATAACTCCGAAGGGTTTCCCCGACCCTCATTTTCATGGAAAGCAACGCGTCGACCGGTTGTTGCACTCGGCTGCATGTTACGAACCTGCTGCCGAACTCCTGAATCAGCTCGGCGAAGCTGTGTATAGAACCTTTCCGCAACCCATTGAACCATCTCAGTGCGGTAGAACCGAGACTAGAGGGGAATACTTTACACATCAATGCATCGTTGTGCGCATGTAAAGACATCATGTGGTTGTAATGACTGACATGCTCCACGGGGTCTGTCCTCCCCTCATAGGAATTGAATGGTGGACGCGTGAATCTGCTCGGCATGGGTGCCCGTTCAATCTCATCAGAGAATGGAGACCGGGCTGCCATCCGCAAGGCCCTGCTCATGGCGTCCATCGCGGCGTTGTGGTACCGCCGCTCCTCTGGCGACTCTGACCCTTGGTTATCATATCCATGCGACCGGGAACGGTCCCGTCTACGACGCATCTCCCGGGAGTGACGACGTGACTCTTGAGAACGTGATCGGTCTCGGTGTTGTTGCGTAACAGATCGGCTGGAACCTTCCTCGCCACGGTTCCTCCTGGGTTGGGGGTTGTGGTTCCTTTCGTGGCGCCGACCCCTTGCTTCCAGCTCCAAGTCCATTACCAATCTGCGTAACCGCTCCAGCTCCCGGTCTCTATCATCATGTTGCCTATGTGCTGAGACGCTTGAAATCGTCCGGTGTGTCTGGGCCGATCCTTCTCCCAATCCGGACCTTTCCTCTCCTCTTGGATGCTCCCTATCCTCCAGCCGTTTCTGCCTTCTCTCCCTCCACGTCGATCCCCGAGAAGATCCTGCGGAATTGCTCGGAACGTGCCCTCCTGAACGCTCCTCAGACATCTCCCTTGCTTGAGTCTCTCTCAAACCACAGCTTCGTAGGAGAGCCCCACGGTGGGCGCCAATTGTAAGAACCAAGTGCAAGACTTCTGGACCTTAGGTCACTTGGGCTCACAATTTATTTGTAGTGGACTTAAGTATTTCCTACAATGGGTCGTTCTCGGCAGAGAGACTCCAAGTAACACCCAGTTAGTACCCTCTACTTGACTGTTTTCCCTCAATTTTTCTGAACCCCTTCTTCTCCCAACTTTCTTCTATTTATAGCCAAGGTTAGTGGGGAGATCATGATTACAGTCACCGTTAGTGCTACTGAAGGTCCAGTATTATCTGGTTAAAGTGGTTGTTTAGGTGAAAGGGCGGTGCAACATTTATGATCTTGGAACTTGGTTCCATTTTCACCGATTATGTTCGGCAACTCACGTTCCCGTGCATATCATGACCTTCCCGGATATGACTCATGCGCTCTACCGGGAAAGATTAACCGGTCAACCCCGGGAACTTAATACCCAAAACTTGTTTTTACTCTAAGGCAGTTTCAAGAAGGGCATAAGGTAACTGGAACTTTCTGCTGGGCCTGCGCCCAAGGCCGGTATGGGCTTGGGCCCGGGGCCTAGATGGGTCTGGGCCCAAGGCCAGTATGGGCTTTGGAAGCTCGGTGCTGTACAGGTTTTATTTTGCGTATTTTAACAACTGAAAATTGTTTACAGTTATTACTATTTATTTCTATTGTATTATTGATTTCAAGTAAAGAATAGAGAAATTTCACAAATAAATATGAGCATTGAATATATGATTTATTTATTTAATTGTTCCTTTAACTATATTGATTTAAAGTACAAAATATGGAAATATCACAAATATATTTGAATACTGAAAATATGATTATATATGATTATGGACAAATTGACTATGAATTGATTTTGATACCCAAACCAATGGGGGTTGTTCATTGGTATTCTGATACCCAACCAATGGGGGTCATTCATTGGTATCCTGATACCCAAACCAGTGGGGTTATTCATTGGTACTCTGATACCCAGTCAATGGGGGTTATTCATTGGTATTCTGATACCCAAACCAATGGGGGTTATTCATTGGTACTCTGATACCCAGCCAATGGGGGTTATTCATTGGTATTCTAATACCCAAACCAATGGGGGTTATTCATTGGTACTCTGATGCCCAGTCACGGGGATATAGCGTGACCATAGTCATAAGATTGGTAAGAATATGAATTACGTTTGAGTATTTGAACTAATTTGAGTCTTTAAAACTGCTTATGTATTTTTAGAACCTATTGTGAGTTATAGCTTTTGATATATAAAAAAACTGACTACTTCTTAAACCATCTATGATATATTTGTAAGATTAAAGTATGTGATCTATTTGCAACTCATTATTTTAAGACTATGAAATTTCTTTAGTTATTTTTGAAAACCCATAGCATAGTATAATTTTTGAAGATTCATATTACATCTTATTACTTCACAGATCTATTGTTGGATAGAACTTAATTGGATTTTTGGTTACTTATTGAGTTGTCAACTCACCCCCCCCCCCCCCCTCTCTCTCCTTTTAGATTTTGATCAGGAAGAGTAGCATATGTTTGGGCTTCCGCTGGGATGTGCGCATGAGTGAAGTTTAGGAAATTAATGGAATAAGTTTTGAACTTTTATGTTTTAAGATTACCATTTGTGTAATCCTTCAGACTTAAAGGATTTAGTTTATTTTTATTTGATGTCGAAGGATTATTATTTTATAGATCTTTTGAGAATTTCTTTATTGAGGATATTTTAAAAATTTATTGATGAAATTTTCCTTAAGGATAATTATTTAATTGTTTAAGAGGGCCTTACACACTTGTAGAGTGTAAACTTTATAAGTGTGTGGCTGTTGTCACGTGCCTAGCTCTTTTTGGGTTCGGGGCGTGACAATTATATATGTCGATAGAGGACAAATAGTAGGTGACAAAATATGCAACGAAATTGTACCATACTGGCGGTACTCTTTCTAATTGGCTCATCCCTTATAAGCTAGAAAGGGGAAGGCCATCTTTCCAATGTGGGACAAGCAAAAAATTGCCTAAGGATAAACATGAGTTTCCTTAGAGCAAAAAATGCTCCCACAGTGACAAAACTTTTTTTTTTTTTTTTTTTGAAAAATAATTACAACATACTATTAACCCCACAGCTCGAACCCTTTCTCCCCTAAACCCTCAAGCAATTTGTACATGGAAAGATGCCAATTCAGCTACGAGGCCTTTGGCAATTGATGACAAAACTAAGAGCTCTAGCTACAAAACATTTCGTCAGCATAAATCTTATTTGTTGTAGTGATAGAAATTCAACCAAATTGAAACTCTATGTGGCCAAAAAAATCAAAATTTTGAGTCCCAAATCATAATTGACAATCAATTTCAGCTAACAATTTGTGGTTTCAATTTTTGTAAGCCAATCTTGCAAATAGTAGATAATTAACACTCATTTTGCCAAGTGACCACTCATCAAAACACTCTCTCTCTCTCTCTCTCTCTCTCTCTCTCTCTCTCTCTCTCTCTCTCTCTCTCTCTCTCTCAACATCAAATTTAAAATTAGGAATTAAATTTGAACTTTTCTTCACATACACCACCTAATTACCCAAGGTGAATTAAATTCAATTTGAAAAATAATAACAATAAATTTTCATCTCTTTTTTTTGTGCTAAATTTTACACTTGAAGCATACTATTTAATTCTCTGTATGAAATTACTTTTAGTTTGATTAGTATTAATTTATCAAATTATGTAATTTGACTTTACTTGGTTAATTTGATCCTATTGGATGTTATGCGAAGTTATGGATGACATAGTTTTCAGAATCGGATCGGACCGGGAGGTCGGATTGTGAAAATCGGGAACCAGGATGAAAACTGGTTTTTTAAGCATAAAGAACTGGATTTTTTGTTAATTTCGTGAACCGCAAAAACCGGGGTTGGACCGCACGAACTGATGAGAACCGTGCAGTCCAACCCCTTAGCAATTTTTTTTTTTAATAAAAAAACAACTTAATACAATTTTATTCTACTTAATTAAATTATCTATTTCTTACAAGGAATAAAAAAAATTATAATTAAAATCCTTCAAAGATATTCAACTTTACTTCAAAAATTAATCATAAATTTTAATGTTTTCATGGTTATTATTTTATTTTATTAATCTTTTTATTTAATTATTAAATATATGCTTAAAAATTATTAAATTTCCCTCAGATATATAGATATATTGTCAATTTTGCTAGTTTTTATAAATTTAATATCTATATTTAGACTTTAATTAATTATTAAATTAATTATAACGTCATCGCGGTTTGACCCCGGTTCAACCTCAGTTCAATCTAAAAAATCTTGAACCTCTCCTCTTTACGGTTCAATGAACAGTCCAGGTCTAAAAACCTTGATGTACAATAGTGATTTTGCAAAATTAAATTTTATTGTTTTACGCTTTAAAGTTTAATTTATTAATCTCATATTTTTGCAAAATTCAATTTCCTCAAATAAGTGGATTTGTCATACTCTCAATTAAAAAGGAAATATGCACAGGCTAAATACAAAAATATAATTAATAATTTTGCATTTTAGAGATTAAAAAAATGAATGCACGTGAATAAAAAAATAGTATAAATAATTAATTAATTAGTAAAAATTATTTGGTATAGATATATATTTTTTTTTAAATGCTCCATTTAAAGTTGTGGAATTACTATCTTTCAAACTGTACGTAGATGCATGGAGAATTTACCTAGAGTCTATTAATATAGATGTTAAGAACCTTGAGATACACTCAAGTTATCATTTTTCCACATGTGGACTCACAGCATAACTGAATGCCAAAACAAATTAAATCCAATTTTAGTTATTACTTACAAGTATTGTAGTGCTGTGAGGTCGGAGATTGATGTCGCTATCTTCCCTGTCAATTTGCTTGAGCTCAAGTACCTGCTTGTAATTTACCAAAGATGAATTAAAGAGTTGGTGTCATTGCCAGAGGGTATTTTCATATTCTCTCTCCCTCTCTCTTTCCCTCTTAGACTTACATAAGAGCTTGTTCCCCCTTAAATTTCTGAAATTTAAAAAAAGACATGTACGTACAAGTAAACATTTGGGCATATATGTTGAGGCATTCATCTATTAAATTAAAGCCAACCTTCAGAATTTACAATTTCGTTTGAATTGTGACCAACTCCATCTTATATAATTCTTCAATGGTGCATTTTTAAAAATTCCAGCTATTTTTACGATAGTCGTATAGTCCAGCTATTGTAGCTGGACTAGGACTATCATAATGGATCCATATTCTAGGAATTTGTTTTCTTTAGAAAATAAATATAATGATGGAATTTGCATTGGTTTCACATGGCTTGGAAGTGCACTCACAGTGAAATGATCCTAGGAGTATCATTTGAACTGCATGTCAAATTACTCCATGAATATTGATGTGGAACACATGGGTCGCCTTGCCAATCGTCTCTAGAGATCGTGTACGTTTGTTTGATGTACATGATAGCAGCAACTATTGTTTGCAACAAATATTACGAGGTAATAATCGATGGTTTATACGGAAGAGAAATTACACTATATTTCTCAATTGCATTGACGATGTGGGGAAGGCCAGACTCCGTTGTTGCATTAATTGAAAAACTAAAATGCCCCTCGAATGGTTGTCCATTTTGGGGGCATATGGACAGCGGCTTTAAGTATTCAAGAGTTATAGGTTCTGAGGTGTAGTTTCCGCCCTCCACATCAATAATGAATTCTCTCTTCTTGCCTTGGGTAGGCTTAGCAATCTCAGCAAAGTGAAAGCAAACATAATATTTACCACCAATGTATGGTTTATTAGTTCCATAACTGGGGACATAAGTCAAGGCATTGTGACCACTAGGTGGTTGAACGGCAGTTCTCAACACTTGTGCTGGTGGTTGATAACTATCATTGCTGTCCTGAGTGTTAATAACTGAGGAGGTATTGATTGCAACCCAGTTTGATGACAACGTACTTTGAGAAAACCATAAGCGATCATAAACATCGTCCTCGTACCTAGGACAGACAAAAGCATTTGTCATGTTAAAATTTTGCAGAAACGCAATTCCAAGTACTAAAAAGGAAAATGTCAAATATATGACAACATAAAATTTATAAGCTATGTGAGAATGAATATAATTAGTAAGTTTCAATTATTTTATAATTAAATTTTGAATTACTTCTTTCTAATTGGTGACATATCAATTTGTAAGACCAATGTAGTAAAATTTATAGTAACTATAACATTACTTGATCTTACATTTAGAGTCTAAAACCAAAAATATATTTAAAAAAAAAAAAACATAGCTAATTCACCTGATCAAGTACATACTTGAGGTGCCAATGTCTAATCGCAAGCCAAAACTTAGTGCTCCAAAATTAGTTGGATAAATGGACTTACTCAAAGGACGTAATTCCAAGGTGGAAATGAACGGTATTCCAGACCCCGTGTTTATCAAACAAACATATACGGTATCAGACAAGGGAACATGAATGATATCCGGAAAAGTTTCCCATGGTGGATATAACGGATATAACTCGCTAAAATCCACCGTGGTCCAAAAATTAACCCCAACGTATACGTCAAACTTTGGAGGTTGATTCTTGTTGTCATAATTTCCATAAAAAAAGAAAGCCCTGATAAGATAGTTACTGTTTTTGCCTTGTTCAGGTTTCAAGGTGTAACAATTTTTTGTTCCTTGCGGGAAGCTTCTCAGATTTTTTATTTGCCGTACATAGTTAGGAGAAACCATTGAAGAGTAGTACTCGGGGGATATGACGTTATTTGTCCCAGTATCTATAAAACCTGAATCTGACTTGTAAAATATACCAGTGCCTTCATCCAAATAATCGCTGGTTGCCCCACAATCGATGCTTATGAAACCTACAAATTTTATGCCGAAGAAGAAAGAGATATAAAATTTTATAGATGCCAATCAATATGATAAGGTCTAATATAATTCAATTCGAAATTCAACATATTTAAAAAATAAAAATAAACAGTGGACTATATTAAGCACCTGCCATTCCTTTTGAAAAACCCCAACTCTAACCAAGCACTAAACCACCGCCACAAATCCAGTTGGTTTTATGGCCCATGCATTCAAGAGGGCAGATCTATGGAAGATAAGAGATAAAACTAAAAGAGAGAGAGAAAGTTGGAATTTTGAAATGGGATAGTGTTGTTTCTTAGGTTCTCTAATTAAATCATTTCAATTAATTATTTAATCCATATTAGGCGCACCTAGCGGTACATGTCAAACATTTTAACAGATGGGATGGTGGTCAAATTGCACAAACCAAAAAAAAAAAAAAAAAAAGACCAACATTTTGGGAATTTTTCCTAGGAAAGTCATTACAAAACTTAATTATACAGATTTAATAGAAAGAAAACTTGAATATATTGACATAAAAAAAAATGTCAATACATAAATTTTTATAATTTCCTTCTACAAAGAAAATGAAAAAACAAAAAGGGACTAATAATAAATAAAATGAGAACTAAGAATATTGAGATGCTAAGTTGCACATGTACAAGTACGATATAGGTATAGATATGAGAGTTTGGCATTTTTCGAATAATTAGGGTAAAATAAGTCTGGGGTACAAATATTAATATATATATATATATATATATTTTAAATACTTTGAAAATAATTTATGTTTAATTATTTGAGGTTTTAAAATTAAGTAACAAACTAACAACAATAAAATGCTTGAAAACATATCTAAAACTATAATTTATGTTTATTTAAGTTAATAAATAAATAAATTATCAGATTATAATGTCATTCCTCAAATAAAAGCACCAAGGAGTATAAAAAGGCTAACCAGTTAATTAATTACCAAATGCTATTTTTTTGTAGTGCTGCCATTAACCACCTCAACCTAGCGACGGCAGAACCACGAAGAGAGAGAGCACAACCACTACCTCCTTGACGAGTCACATGATACAAATATAAGGTCTAAATCACAAAAGATAAGACCCCCTTTTCTAAACCGCAACTGGACTAGCTAGCCTCTGTACCCAGAGAAATTAAAAAGGAATTCTCATGTTCACAGAGAGATGCGTGTTAATGTCCTTCACTTCTTTCCATTTCCAAATGATAATCATGGTGTTGTGTATTTTGGGTACACCACAAGGCACCAATCCTCCTGACTATTGATTCACCACCACCGGACTTTCTATTAAGGGCGTTGTAAGCAAATGTTTGATGGTATTTTTGGGATTGAGACCTTAGAAAATTGCGTTGTGAAAACATGATCTTTGTTTTAAAATTGGGGTTTACAAAAAAGCTATCAATACCTCTAAAACCATTTATTAGAAATCGTGAGGCCAAACACTGGTGATTTTACGTTTTTCACTGAGAACTCGTGTTTAGCCAGCACAATCGTAGGGCCAAACGGGCTCTTATGGATATATGCGTGAATGTGTAATGTTACTTTTGATATCACTTTTGAGAGTGACAAAGGAATTTTTAGAAAGGCTAATTAATGTTTTACAAACTACATTTCTAGATGTGAGATGTTTTATTTACACTGTATTATGTTTTCACATTGAATGTGAGATAATCAAAAGCATTTGCTTTTGCAGTAGCTCAGGCACCAACTTAATTTTTATGTTAAAGTTAGTCCATGAGGAAAGGTTAAGAGGGGGGGGGGGGGGGGGGGGGGGGGAGGGGAGAGAGAGAGAGAGAGAGAGAGAGAGAGATTTCATGGTTAATTACGTACCTGGAGTTTGATCAACAAGTCTTCTTCTTGTATGTTCTGTACTATCTCCTTTAGCTAGCTTCAAATTGTCAAGAATACTAATCAGCAAAACAAAGACAAGCCATGCTCTTAAAACCATTATCGACTCTAGGGCATCATGCATGCTGATTTGTATTGGCATATTATGCTAGTCACAAGGACGATAAGTAGTACTTTAATACTTTTAAGACATAGGAATTAGCTTAGTTCTTGTGCATAGGAACACTAGACCTGTAGAGATGTTGACAAGTGTCAAAATCTCAATAGGTTCAGTTTTCCTATACACGAGACTCCATCCTTACGAGGTAGTATATCTTGTACCTGACATATATGACGGGTCTCTCACACACAAATGGGTCTCACAGCATGTGGGGCCTACCTCTATGTGAGAGACCCGACATATATGCTGGGTATAAGATATAATTTTTCCATCCTTATGTTACGGCATAAGTTCTTTGCAACAATGACTAAAGCCTTTATTTATTATTATTTTTTTTTTAAGCCAACATACTTTCTTTTTCAAAAGAAGGGGGAAGGAAGACATACTGTTGACACAAAGGAAAAAGTATACTTTGAAAATTATATTAAAAGTAGAACGAAGAAAAAGTATGAGTGATTTTGTATTTTTCTTCTTAGTGTCATTTTCTTCTCTCTTTCTCCTCCATTTGGGGGAAAAATGGACCCAATAGAAAATTCCACTTCATTTTATTTTCTTTCTTTTATAAAATAATTATATAAAAAAATCTTATTCTACTCTCTTCATTTTATATCATCTCTCTCTCCCTGACCAAACTTAGCAGAAAAGAGTTATAACTATCAAGTCATTGCGTAATAAGAGGATCCTAATTGAGAATATTATTTCTTAGACCCAATTAAGTCATATAAGAATAAGGGCTCCACTTCAGGAAAACAATTGCAAATTGAATAACGTGCATGTCGGATTGATCCCCAACTTGGGGGTAACTGCCAAAGTCAGTTTAAGAGCCGACATTTTCTTCCTTCATGTGACTTGTCTACAAAATATTTTTTTTTTTTTCCAGAAAAACAACAAAATATGAAATAAACTTATTCACAACAAAGTTTAGTTACAAATTTCTCAAAAAATTAAAATTAGCCATAAATTTGGTTGCACTTTAATTTTATGTCAAGTGTACGTACTTCTTTTTTTTTTTTTTTTTTTTTTTTTTTTTTTTTTTTGAGAAGAAGTGTACTTCTAATTAATAGAACATCTTGTGACATTATAGGTTTAAAACTATCTCTTAAAAAACAAAAGTACTATAATTTGATGACAAGTATCTTTAAATTTTTAATGCACTCCAATTTCATTCTAAATATCATTTCAATTTTCCTCTAATTTATTTTAAAATATAAAAAGATTCAATTGGAATATTAAATAACAACATATGCATCATATCAAATTATTTGATTTATTTTCTCTGTGTATGATTGGACATGATTGTATGCAGTGATCAAATATATCATTCATTTAGAAAGGATTTGTTGAGAAATGTTTTATTTTATTTTTTAATAATTTGGTGATTACATTGATGGGGAGTGAAGATTTAAACCCCAACTCTTGTACTTAAGGATATATATACTGGATTGCTAAGAGCCAAATCCTCTGCATAGAAAATGCACTTTGTTAGCTAAATTCTAGATAGTCTCTCATTAAAAATATTGCATCAGACTAGCTACTAGCTAGCAGCCCAAAAATATTCTAATTGTTTCCGTAACTTGCCATATCTGATCATATTGTAGCGATCCAAATTCATTCATTTTTAAGTTATATTCTCTTTCAAAATGAATAGAGATAATAATTTGTTATTCGGGATTATAGATATTATTATAAATTTATATTTTTCTAATGTGACTTCTTAATTTATAACCATTAAATCACTTAATTATATTGTTATAGTTACAAACTATAGAATGAAATTTTGTTATAAATATATATATATATATATATATTGATGATTTGATAGTTAGGATTGTGGGGATTTGAATCTGAGACGACTTTATTAGAAATAGGATGTATCAGTTGAGCTACAAAACCCTTATGTTGTATTTATATTTATGTAAGTTGATGGTTAACACTATTTAATGAGCTAAATAATCTAAAACCAAATTTATTAATTTCATGTTTATACAATATGCAATCTCAAATAACAAATAAGTTTTTGATTCCAAAAATGTTCATATCACTATGCATTTTTATCCCCTTGACAAATTTTCTAATCTGGTTACTGTAGGGACCATTGGAGTCATGGATTTGAAGGGAAGAAGCCAAGAAAATGCATAATAGTAATTTATTCTTTGTCATTTAACTTTTTTATCATTTCTATCAAACACATATGGTAGAAATAGAACTATACCCAATATTTTCTATTCTCCAATTTTTAATAATAAGTTAATTACATAATCATGACCAAATTCCAATGTAACACATTTTTAGATGCACAATAGCTCTAAAATCTTTCTTTATGACTTGTTTGCCACATCAAGAACTAACACTTAGACAAAACCTTGATAAGTTGTTCCTAAATGGATGATATAAGTAAAGAATCCAAGTTGTTTTCCAAAGACAAGATTTGTCACCCAAAGTGGTGCCATACATCATTAATATGTAATCAACACAAATAAAATAGAGCATTCACATAAGCTTATACTTAATGGCACGAGAGCCAAAATTTTCCCAACCAATCTAAATAATTGTTGACATCAACTTATACATTTATTGTGTAAAAATGCATTTTTGCTGCAATACTTGTGTAAATATACACAAGCACTGTTGTTATGAATTAATTCAATTGTTTACTTTCTTTTGTTTCCTAAGGATGAAAGAATAGAGTGAACGATAGTTCTGGTGTATGAAAAAAGATAAACAATGATGGTTATTGTCTGTCGAAGAGTTCACATACTGTTCATACTCAACCTTTTCCACCCAACTAATGGATAAGTATCCGTTGCTTGTTGAAGAGTTCATATACTGTTTTTGTTGACTCATGGATTGCGGTAAGCATGATTGGAAAAAAAATTGCAAAACAAAACTTTAATTGAAAATAGTGTCCTCAAAGACTAATGTCCCATGACCAACATTGGTTCTTTATTTTTGAGGGGTTGAGAATGAAATTTGCATACTTTAAATTGGTACTCCAATTATTTGAACAATGATAGTTAGGCTATTTATCGACTTGTGTATGAAGAAAGATTGACGGATTGGAACTAGAGTGGGTTTAGTAATGTCTCAATCAAAGAACGTAGCAAAGGGGATTGGACGTAGCATGTCCAATCTGGTTTGCAAAGGACCTTTGGGTCAGGACCCAAGCTTTGTCCACGGGCCTGTAGAAGGACCCCAACGGAGCACGTCAATTCGAAGTGAACCTTGCCCAAACTTGGTAGGGACCTTTATAAAAACTTGCTTCTTGTACATGCGAATCTCATAAATAATGCTAAAACCACATAAAATGACATAATTTTTGTCACAGTCACATGACGAGTTGTGAATGATAAATATGTAATCATGGGTTTATGCGAGACGCACTTCTACTACTCATAACTCACCATATGGCGAGTTGTGACAAAAATTGTCATTTTATATGTCGTGCGTGAATTGTGACCAACTCCATCTTATATAATTCTTCAATGGTGCATTTTTAAAAATTTCAGCTATTTTTATGATAGTCGTATAGTCCAGCTATTGTAGCTGGACTAGGACTATCATAATGGATCCATATTCTAGGAATTTGTTTTCTTTAGAAAATAAATATAATGATGGAATTTGCATTGGTTTCACATGGCTTGGAAGCGCACTCACAGTGAAATGATCCTAGGAGTATCATCTGAACTGCATGTCAAATTACTCCATGAATATTGATGTGGAACACATGGGTCGCCTTGCCAATCGTCTCTAGAGATCGTGTACGTTTGTTTGATGTACATGATAGCAGCAACTATTGTTTGCAACAAATATTACGAGGTAATAATCATTCAAGATAAAAGAATACGAAAGGAAAGAAAAGCTAAGTTGTGACAACCATATATCTTTCTTTCTCAAATAGATTTAGAGCTAAACTTTTTTCTTTGAACTTACCGTCTTTTGGGTCGGTTGGTTTATACGGGAGAAAAATTACACTATAGTACTCAATTGCATTGACGATTGGGGGGAAGGCCAGACTCCGTTGTTGCATTAACTGAAAAACTAAAATGCCCCTCGAATGGTTGTCCATTTTGGGGGCATATGGACAGCGGCTTTAAGTATTCAAGAGTTAATAGGTTCTGAGGTGTAGTTTCCGCCCTCCACATCAATAATGAATTCTCTCTTCTTGCCTTGCGTAGGCTTAGCAATCTCAGCAAAGTGAAAGCAAACATAATATTTACCACCATTGTATGGATTATTAGTTCCATAACTGCGGACATAAGTTAAGGCATTGTGACCACTAGGTGGTTGAACGGCAGTTCTCAACACTTGTGCCGGTAGTTGATAACTATCATTGCTGTCCTGAGTGTTAATAACTGAGGAGGTATTGATTGGAACCCAGTTTGACAACGTACTTCGAGAAAGCCATAAGCGATCATAAACATCGTCCTCGTACCTAGGACAGACAAAAGCATTTGGCATGTTAAAATTTTGCAGAAACGCAATTCCAAGTACTTAAAAAGGAAAATGTCAAATATATGACAACATAAAATTTATAAGCTGATGTGAGAATGAATGTAATTAGTAAGTTTCAATTATTTTATAATTAAATTTTGAATTGCTTCTTTCTAATTGTTGACATATCAATTTGTAAGACCAATGTAGTAAAATTTATAGTAACTATAACATTACTTTGTTCTTAAATTTAGAGTCTAAAACCAAAAATATATTAAAAAAAAAAAAAAAAAAAAAAACCATAGCTAATTCACCTGATCAAGTACATAGGACTTGAGGTGCCAATGTCTAATCGCGAGCCAAAACTTAGTGCTCCAAAATTAGTTGGATAAATGGACTTACTCAAAGGACGTAATTCCAAGGCGGAAATGAACGGTATTCCAGACCCGTGTTTATCAAACAAACATATATGTTATCAGACAAGGGAACATGAATGATATCCGGAAAAGTTTCCGATGGAGGATATAACGGATATAACTCGCTAAAACCCACCGTGGTCCAAAAATTAACCCCAACGTATACGTCAAACTTTGGAGGTTGATTCTTGTTGTCATAATTCCCATAAAAAAAGAAAGCCCTGATAAGATAGTTACTGTTTTTGCCTTGTTCAGGTTTCAAGGTGTAACAATTTTTTGTTCCTTGCGGGAAGCTTCTCAGATTTTTTATTTGCCGTACATAGTTAGGAGAAACCATTGAAGAGTAGTACTCGGGGGATATGACGTTATTTGTCCCAGTATCTATAAAACCTGAATCTGACTTGTAAAATATACCAGTGCCTTCATCCAAATAATCGCTGGTTGCCCCACAATCGATGCTTATGAAATCTACAAATTTTAAGCCGAAGAAGAAAGATGCCAATCAATATGATAAAGTCTAATATAATTCAATTTGAAATTCAACATATTTAAAAAAATAAAAATAAAAAGTGGACTATATTAAGCACCTGCCATTCCTTTTGAAAAACCCCAACTCTAACCAAGCACTAAACCACCGCCACAAATCCAGTTGGTTTTATGCCCATGCATGCAAGAGGGTGGATCTATGGAAGATAAGAGGTAAAACTAATAGAGAGAAAGAGTGGGAATTTTGAAATAGGGTGGTGTTGTTTTTTAGGCTCTCTAATTAAATCATTCTAAGTGATTATTTAATTCATATTAGGCGCACCTAGCCGTACATGTCAAACATTTTAACAGATGGGATGGTGGTCAAATTGCACCCAAAAAAAAAAAAAAAAAAAAACCAACGTTCTGGGAATTTTTCCTAAGATAGTCATTACAAAACTTAATTATACAGATTTAATAGAAAGAAAACTTGAATATATTGACATAAAAAAATGTCAATATATAAATTTTTATAATTTCCTTCTACTAAGAAAATGAAAAAACAAAAAAGGACTAATAATAAATAAAATGAAAACTAAGAATATTGAGATGCTAAGTTGCACATGTACAAGTACGATATAGGTACAGATATGAGAGTTTTGCATTTTTCGCATAATTAGGGTAAAATAAGTTTGGGGTACAAATATTAATATATATATATATATATGTATATTTTAAATACTTTGGAAATAATTTACGTTTAATTATTTGAGGTTTTAAAATTAAGTAACAAACTAACAACAATAAAATGCTTGAAAACATATCTAAAGCTATAATTTATGTTTATTTAAGTTAATAAATAAATAAATTATCAGATTATAATGTCATTCCTCAAATAAAAGCACTAAGGAGTATAAAAAGGCTAACCAGTTAATTAATTACCAAATGCTATTTTTTTGTAGCGCTGCCATTAACCACCTCAACCTAGCGACGGCAGAACCACGAAGAGAGAGAACACAACCACTACCTCCTTGAGAAGTCACATGATACAAATATAATGTCTAAATCACAAAAGATAAAACCCCCATTTCTAAACCACAACTGGACTAGCTAGCCTCTCTACCCAGAGAAATTAAAAAGGAATTCTCATGTTCACAGAGAGATGCATGTTAATGTCCTTCACTTCTTTCCATTTCCAAATGATAATCATGGTGTTGTGTATTTTGGGTACACCACAAGGCCCCAATCCTCCTGCCTATTGGTTCACCACCACCGGACTTTCTATTAAGGGCGTGGTAAGCAAATGTTTGATGGTATTTTTGGGATTGAGACCTTAGAAAATTGCGTTGTGAAAACTTGATCTTTGTTTTAAAATTGGGGTTTACAAAAAAGCTATCAATACCTCTAAATTTGGAACTCTGTTTTTTTGCGTTTGGGAAAGCGCAATTTATTAGAAATCGTGGGGCCAAACACTAGTGTTTTTGTGTTTTTCACTGAGAACTCATGTTTGGCCCGCACAATCGTAGGGCCAAATGGGCTCTTATGGATATATGCATGGATGTGTAATGTTACTTTTGATATCACTTTTGAGAGTGACAAAGGAATTTTTAGAAAGACTAATTAATGTTTTACAAACTACATTTCTAGATGTGAAATGTTTTATTTACACTGTATTCTATTTTCACATTGAATGTGAGATAATCAAAAGCATTTGCTTTTGCAGTAGCTGAGGCATCAACTTAATTTTTATGTTAAAGTAAGCATGAAAAGTTAGTCCATGAGGAAAGGTTAAGGGAGAGAGAGAGAGAGGGATAGTTGAAGAACTGACAGAGATTTCATGGGTAATTACGTACCTGGAGTTTGATCAACAAGTCTTCTTCTTGCATGTTCAGTACCATCTCCTTTAGCTAGCTTCAAATTATCAAGAATACTAATCAGCAAAACAAAGACAAGCCATGCTCTCAGATTCATTATCAACTCCAGGGCATCATGCATGCTGATTTGTATTGGCATATTATGCTAGTCACAAGGAAGATAAGTAGTACTTCAATACTTTTAACGCATAGGAATTGGCTTAGGTCTAGTGCCTAGGAACACTAGATTTGTAGAGATGTTGACATGTGTCAAAATCTCAACAGGTCCAATGTTCCTATACACGAGACTCCTTTCTTACAAGGTAGTATATCATGTACCCGACATATATGCCGAGTCTCTCACACACAAACGAGTCCCACATCATGTGGGGCCCGCCTCTATGTGAGAAACTCGGCATATATGCCAAGTACAAGATATAATTTTTCCATCCTTATGTTACGGCATAATTTCTTTGCAACAATGACTAAAGCCTTTTGTTTTTTAAGCCAACATACTTTTTTGTTCAAAAGAAAGGGGGAAGGAAGAGATACCATTGACACAAAGGAAAAGGTATACTTTGAAAATTATATTAAAAGTAGAATGAAGAAAAAGTATGAGTGATTTTGTATTTTTCTTCTTAGTGTAATTTTCTTCTCTCTTTCTCCTCCATTTGGGGGAAAAATGGACCCAACAGAAAATTCCACTTCATTTTATTTTCTTTCCTTTATAAAATAATTAAAAAGAAAAAAAAAAATCTTATTCTACTCTCTTCATTTTATATCATCTCTCTCTCTCCCTGACCAAACTTAGTAGGAAAGAGCTATAACTATCAAGTCATTGCATAATAAGAGGATCCTAATTGAGAATATCATTTATTAGACCCAATTAAGTCATATAAGAATAAGGGCTCCACTTCAGGAAAACAATTGCAAATTGAATAACGTGCACGTTGGATTGATCCCCAGTTTAGGCGTAACTGTTATGTTCAACTTGGATTTCACGTCCTCTACCTCTTCCTCTCTTATCTATTTTGATGAAATAGATATTAGAAAGTGGTTGAGTGTGCTTTAAGTGGTTTTCTTCGAGGGAAACCAGGCCTCCTTTAGATTTTAATTAGAATAATCTAATCTGCCCTTCTATTTCATACTTTTGAATATATATACACCTTACAAGATGATGATAAACTTACTACCAACCTATATCGGATAGCTATCATAGCTCATCCTTTATTTGAAACTCTTGCTAAGATAATGCTTAGCTTATTGGAACTTGAAATCAAACTAATCTAAACAACCCAAACTAATCAATACCAATCTAAACTACCGATCCTAAGCAATTAAAACAATACCAATCTAAACAAGAAGTGATATCAGGAAACGTCATCTATATCTCTTTAGCAACGTGGCTGGCTACGGAAATCTTCTTGTGAACGTGGCCATGCAAGTCTTCATCCTTAACAACGTGGCCATGCAAATCTTCATCCTTAGCAACGTGGTTATCTGAGGATGCTTGTAACTGTTAAATATTAGCATTGATACACCATGTTGAATATGCTTAGTATAGATGCGGAAGCGAAAGCATAAAATATAAAACACAATAACACACGAGGGTTACGTGGTTCAGCCTAACGGCCTACATCCACGGAGGAAACCCTAAAGGGTTATATTAATAATATATTAGAGTGTACTACAAATCCTTTGTTACAATGAATCATAACATGTGTATATATAGTAGACTAAACCCTAGACTAATAGACTTCTAGTACAAGTAGGAGACTTGGCTTGCACACAAAGTAGAATTAGGCTTGGGCCTATGCTAATGGGCTAATATATCTCTAACAGTAACAATTCTGCCCCCTTAAATTCACCCTTGTCCTCAAGGGTCAATGTAGGAAACTGCTGACGCAAGTCTTCAAGATTTTCCTATGTGGCTTCACTTAGTGCTAGCCCTTGCCAATGAATGAGAACTTTTGAGCTTCCTTTCTTCTTCCTTTGTTCCGATACCGCTTGTGGCTTCAGAATGAGAGAATCATCTTCCTTTTGTGTTGATGGCAACTCAGTCTGCACTTCTACTCCCTGTCCAAGTTTCTTCTTAAGGTATGATACGTGAAAAGTTGGATGGATGCGAGACTCTTGGGGTAGCTCAAGCTTGTAGGCAACGGGTCCAACCTTTTGTAACACCTTGTATTGGCCGTAGTATCTTGGTGATAATTTGAGATTTCTTCGCACAAATAGGGACATTTGCCGATATGGTTGAAGCCGTAGGTATACCCAATCGCCTTCCTCAAAAGATCTTTCAATGTGGTGCTTATCATAGACCTTTTTCATACGGGCCTGGGACTCTTTCAGTTGGTCTCATAGTTCTTCGATGACTTGGTCTCTTGCTCTTAACTCATGATCAACTACCTCTACTTTAGTGGTTCCTGGGACATAAGACAATACTGTAGGGGGAGATCTACCATACACAATCTCAAAAGGTGTTTTCTTTGTAGAAGAGTGGAGACTTGTGTTGTAACAAAATTCTGCCCATGAAACCCAACGAACCCATTCTTTTGGCTTGGAACTTGTGAAACACCTCAGGTACATTTCCACAGTGTGGTTGACAACTTCAGTTTGGCCATCCGTTTGTGGGTGGTCTGATGAACTGAAGTTGAAGGCTGTGCCATTCAATCTGAACAACTCCTTCCAAAACAAACTGGTAAATGTAGGGTCCCTGTCACAAACTATGGATTGTGGCATTCCATGCAACCTAAACACATGATCAAAAAACACTTGGGCGACACTAGTAGCAGTATACGGGTGAGAGATTGGAATAAAATGAGCATATTTAGATAGTGTATCAACAACTACTAAGATAGTGGACTTTCCTTTTGATATTGGAAGACCATCTACAAAGTCCATAGATATGTCAGACCAAACCTGAGTAGGAATTGGGAGAGGTTAGAGTAGAACGGTTGGAGCTAAGTTCTCTATCTTGTGTCGTTGACAAATGTCACATTGCTTGATGAACTCCTTTACTTGTTGCCTTATGCCCTTCCAATAAAAAATGGAATGAACTCGATGTAGAGTCTTGTGATACCCTTCATGAGTACTGGAATGAATTTCATTGATAATGGTTGCAATAGGCGGAGATTCTTCCCTTAGGAAAATTTTTTCCATAAAGAAAAGTATTCCTTCACGAAATTGCCACGGGCCCACAGCTTCACCTTCCTGGCATAACTTGGCAAGCCTTTGGAGTTGTGGTTGAGTCTGGACCTCCTCTCTTATTGGTTCTAGCCACCTTGGTACCGGTTGGGAGATAGCAACAAGTTCTCCTTTCTCTTCTCGTCTTGACAACGCATTAGCTACCAAATTCTCACTCCCTCGTTTATATTCAATGACAAAGTCGTACCCCATTAATTTGGTTAGCCACTTTTGTTGGGCCTCTGTAGTGATCTTTTGCTCCCAAAGATATTTTAAGTTTCTTTGATCTATTCAAATAATGAACTTTCGTCCCATGAGGTATGGTCTCCACTTCCGCACCACTAGCACCAAGGCGAGCATTTCTTTATCGTAAGCTGAGAGGGCCATCTTCCTTCCATCAAGGGCTTGACTAAAGAATGCAACCAGTCTTTGTTCTTGCATGAGAACTCCACCAATACTAGTGTTTGAGGCATCACACTCTACTACAAATGGTTTAGTGAAGTCTGGAAGTGTCAACACTGGAGATTGAGTCATTGCTACCTTTAATTCCTCAAATGCCATTTCGGCTTCTGGGTTCCAAAGGAATGAATATTTCTTTAACATATTTGTGAGAGGCCGTGCTATCTTCCCATAATCTTGGACAAACTTACGATAGTACCCGGTCAATCCCAAAAAACCTCGAAGAGCTTTAAGTGAAGTTGGTTTGGGCCAATCTACCATTGATGCTACATTGTCTAGGTCCACTGCTACTCCCTCCTTGGAAATCACATGACCAAGGTTTTTAACCTGTACTTGGCCGAATTGACACTTCTCCCTTTTCACATATAGCTTGTGGTTTCTAAAAGTCAATAGCACCATCTTGACATGTCGCAAATGCTCTTCCCAACTTTTGCTGTAGATTAAGATGTCGTCAAAGAATACCGAAACAAACTTGCACAAGTATTCTTTGAAAACTTCATTCATAAGGGATTGGAAGGTAGATGGGGCATTAGTAAGTCCAAAGGGCATTACCCGAAACTCATAGTGGCCTTGATGGGTTCTAAATGCCGTTTTTGAAATGTCACTTGGATGCATGCAGATTTGATGGTACCCCGATCATAAGTCTAGCTTAGAAAAATAACATGCTCCATGTAATTCGTCCAGAAATTCATCAATTACTGGAATTGGGAACTTGTCTTTCACAATAATTTGATTCAAGGCCCGATAATCGACGCAAAACCTCCAGGAACCATCACTTTTACTTACTAGTATAACTGGTGATGAGTAGGGACTATTGCTTGGCCGTATCACCCCAGATGCTAGCATATCTGAAACCATACGTTCAATCTCTGTCTTCTAGATGTGTGGATAGCAATAAGGCCTCACACTCACTAGTCCCTTACAAGGGATCAAGGGAATCTTATGGTCATGTGACCTAGTTGGTGGCAATTGCTTGGGTTCTGCAAATAAGTCCCCGAAAGAGGCCAAAATCTTTTGTAGCCGCTCGTCCTCCTTGGTCCCATGTGTTAGATCTTAGGGCTGTTGATCCACAAGTGTAAAAGCATATAATTGCAATAAGACACCTTACTTCCTTTTCTTAAGCTCACGCCTCATGTCCTCTTCATCCTCGAATTTGCTAGAAGGAGTGGACATCCCTTGGAACATCACTTCCTCACCCTCCATTTTAAACTTCATTTGCATCTTCGAGAAATCCCATAAAATTGGCCCTAAAGTCATCAACCATTGTGCACCTAAGACCGCATCATAACCTTCCAGGGTAAGATGTAGAAATCCACGGTGATAGTGATCCCTTGAAGAACCACTCGTACCCCTGACCATTTCCCCAAGCTGGTTAATCTCTCTCCACTAGCCACTGTGACTTGGAGTCACCCATCATTCTTGGGTTGCAACCTCAACCTTCTTGCCACTCTTTCACTCAAGAAATTATGGGTACTGCCTGAGTCCACCAAGATTGTTATCATCTTTTTACCCATATGACCTTGCACCCGCATAGTTTGAGGAGCTTGAGTCCCAACAATGGCATGCAAGGAGATGCCGACGGTTTCATTTTCCTCCTCTCCTTTTTCTTCAATCTCTTCAACCTTCTTCCCATCATCCTCTTCATCATCAGACCAACTCCCTTCAATTAAAAAGAGCTTCTTGCAACGATGGCCAAGCCCAAACTTTTCATCACAGTTGTAACACAACCCTTTGTCCCTTCTATCTTTGAGTTCGGCTGGAGTGAGTCTTCTAATGGCAGGATTTGTGGGGCGTTGCACATTCAAGGGTGATGACATGGGTGTCTTCTTTGCATCTAGTGTGAACGTTCGACGTTGAGACTACAGTCGGGCTTCATAAAGACATGCTAGGCCAATGACTGCAGAGAGCGTTGTTGGGCATGATGCTTGCACGTCGACTCGAATGCCTTCCTTGAGCCCACTCACAAAACAACTGACTTGTTGTGAAGGGGTCACTCTTTCAGTGCGACTAAGTAACCTCTCAAATTGACCTTGGTACTCCCGAACTGAGTTAGTTTGCTTCAACTTTGTGAGATCGCCAAAGAAGTCTTCATATTAGGTGGGACCATACCGTGCATTTAAGCCTTTCTTAAGGCAATTCCACGTGATTGCCTACTCTTCCTCCTTCAACAATTGATGCCACAATTGGGCTTCACCCTCTAAGTGGTATACTGCGAGTGGCACACGTTCTTCTTACGGGGTTTGCTGCAACTCAAAGAACTGCTCAACTCGGCATATCCAGCTAATGGGATCTTCATTGTCGTTGAAATGTGGGAAGTCCAACTTGGCAAGCTTGGTGATGGTTGATGAAGTTGTATGACTCATTCCTTCTCCGATACTGAAATAGTTTCGCCTGAACCCACTTCGATTTAAGGAACCTTCACCGTGGTCAGAATTCTGGTTCGGTACAAGTTGGTCCAACCGAGAGTTTAGAGCAGAAAACATTTCTTGCATTTGCTTCATCGCGTTATCATGCTTAGAGTTTAATGCTCCAAGCTCGGCTTCAATGTGGCTGATACGTTGCTCCTCCGTCACTGGCTCTGATACCAAGTTGTTATGTTCAACTTGGATTTCATGTCCTCTACCTCTTCCTCTCTTACCTATTTTGATGAAATAGATATTAGAAAGTGGTTGAGTGTGCTTTAAGTGGTTTTTTTCGAGTGAAACCGGGCCTCTTTTAGAATTTAATTAGAATAATCTGATCTGCCCTTCTATTTCATACTTCTGAATATAAATACACTTTACAAGATAATGATAAACTTACTACCAACCTATATGCTCATCCTTAATTTGAAACTCTTGCTAAGATAATGCTTAGCTTATTGGAACTTGAAATCAAACTAATCTAAACAACCCAAACTAATCAATACCAATCTAAACCACCGATCCTAAACAATTAAAACAATACCAATCTAAACAAGAAGTGATATCAGGAAACGTCATCTATATCTCTTTAGCAACATGGTTGGCTACGGAAATCTTCTTGTGAACGTGGCCATGCAAGTCTTCATCCTTAACATCATGGCCATGCAAATCTTCATCCTTAGCAACGTGGTTATCTGAGGATGCTTGTAACAGTAACCGCCAAAGTCAGTTTAAGAGCCGACATTTTCTTCCTTCATGTGACGTGTCTGCAACTTTTATTTATTTATTTTTTTTCAGAAAAACAATAAAATATGAAACCTCAACAAAGTTTAGTTACAAATTTCTCAAAAAAATAAAAATTAGCTATAAATTTGGTTGCACTTTAATTAATTTTATGTCAAGTGTACTTCTAATTAATAAAACATCTTGTGACATTATAGGTTTAAAACTATCTCTTAAAAAACAAAAGTACTATAATTTGATGACAAGTATCTTTAAATTTTTAATGCACTCCAATTTCATTCTAAATATCATCAATTGTCCTCTAATTTATTGTAGAATATAAAAAGATTCAATTGGAATATTAAATAACAACATATGCATTATATCAAATTATTTGATTTATTCTCTTTTTCTGTGATTGGACATGATTGTGTACAGTGATCAAATATATCATTCACATATGCATCATATCAAATTATTTGATTTATTTTCTTTTTCTGTGATTGGAGTCATTGGACATGATTGTGTACAATGATCAAATATATCATTCATTTAGAAAGGATTTGTTATGAAATGTTTTATTTTATTTTTTAATAATTTGGTGATTACATTTATGGGGGAGTGAACACTACAAATAAGTGGACCTGTTTCAACCCTTGTTTTTCAAGGATTTATTAAAATTTGTCCAAACAAACACTAAATATAACACGTGCGTGACTATTACTAGGTTTACTGAGAAACTTCAAAATAAATCAACATATAACCCTTGAAATAAGTGCTGAAAAAAATGGCAGGTGACTATTAAATCATCGAAGATTTAAACCCCAACTTTCGTACTGGGTTACAAGACTCTTTACTTAAGGATATATATATACTGGATTGCTAAGAGCCAAATTCTCTGCATAGGAAATGCACTTTGTTAGCTAAATTCTAGATAGTCTCTCATTAAAAATGTTGCATCGGACTAGCTACTAGTTAGCAGCCCAAAAATATTCTAATTGTTACCGTAACTTTCCATATCCAATCATATTGTAGCGATCCAAATTCATTCATTTTTAAGTTATATTCTCTTTCAAAATGAATAGAGATAATAATTTGTTATTTGGGATTATAGATATTATTATAAATTTATATTTTTCTAATGTGACTTCTTAATTTATAACCATTAAATCACTTAATTATATTGTTATAGTTTTAAACTATAGAATGAAATTTTGTGATAAATATATATATTTATATATATTTTTGATTGAGTCTGAGACGACTTTATTAGAAATAGGATGTATCAGTTGAGTTACAAAGCCCTTATGTTGTATTTATATTTATGTAAGTTGATGGTTAACACTATTTAATGAGCTAAATAATCTAATACCAAATTTATTAATTTCATGTTTATACAATATGCATTCTCAAATAATTCAAATAAGTTTTTGATTCCAAAAATGTTCATATCACTATGCATTTTTATCCCCTTGACAAATTTTCTAACCTGGTTACTGCAGGGACCCATTGGAGCTATGAATTTGAAGGGAAGAAGCCAAGAAAATACATAATAGTAATTTATTCTCTGCCATTTAACTTTTTTATCCTTTCTATCAAACACATATGGTAGAAATAGAACTATACCTAATATTTTCTGTTCTCCAACTTTTAATAATAAGTTAATTACATAATCATGACCAAATTCCAATGTAATACATTTTTAGATGCACAGTAGCTCTAAAATCTTTCTCTATGACTTGTTTGCCACATCAAGAACTAACGCTTAGACAAAACCTCAATAAGTTGTTCCTAAATGGATGATATAAGTAAAGAATCCAAGTTGTTTTCCAAAGACAAGATTTGTCACCCAAAGTGGTGCCATATATCATTAATATGTAATCAACACAAATAAAACAGAGCATTCACATAAGCTCATACTTAATGGCACGAGGGCCAAAATTTTCCCAACCAATCTAAAAAATTGTTGACATCAACTTATATATTTATTGTGTAAAAATACATTTTTGCTACAATACTTGTGTAAATATACACAAGCACTGTTGTTATGCTTTAATTCAATCGTTTACTTTCTTTTGTTTCCTAAGGATGAAAGAATAGAGTGAAGGATAGTTTTGGTGTATAAAAAAAGATAAACAATGATAGTTATTATTTGTGGAATAGTTCACATACTGTTCATACTCAACCTTTTCCACCCAACTAATGGATAAGTATCCATTGCTTGTCGAAGAGTTCACATATTGTTTTTGTTGACTCGTGGATTGCAGTAAGGATGATTGAAAAAAAAATTACAAAACAAAACTTTAATTGAAAAATAGTGTCCTCAAAGACTAATGTCCCATGACCAAAATTGGTTCTTTATTTTTGAGGGGTTTATAATGAAATTTGCATACTTTAAATTGGTACTCCTATTATTTGAACAATGATAGTTAGGCTATTTATCGATTTGTGTATGAAGAAAGATTGACGGATTGGAACTAGAGTGGGTTTAGTAATGTCTCAATCAAAGAACTTAGCAAAGGGAATTGGACCTAGCATGTCCCAATCTGGTTTGCAAAGGACCTTTGGGTCAGGACCCAAGCTTTGTCCACGGGCCTGCAGAAGAACCCAACGGAGCACGTCAATCAGAAATGAACCTCGTCCAAACTTGGTAGGGACCTTTATAATAACTTGCCTCTTATATGTGCGAATCTCATGAGTAATTCATGGGCCACATAAAATGACATAACTTTTACTATAATTTACCACATGACGAGTTGTGAATAGTAAATGTTTAATGGTGAGTTTATGTGAGGATGCACTTCTATTACTGTGTATGGGATTCACATGTGGGCCCATCGTGAGAAAATTGTTTTATGATATCATGTCATTCATGCAACTACGTCAAGCACCCTTTGATGACCCACAAACCTAAGCATCTTTTGCCTGTAGGAAATACCATACACAGCCCACAGGCATCTCGGACTAAATAAATGGCCCAGCTGAAGCCCAATAAGCAATCCAAATATGCCTATCCAAGCCCATCATACACAGCTACCAAAGTAAGCTCACTAGTCCTCTTTGTCAAATGAATAATAATTTATATTATACGTAACAAATACATACACAACAATTGTATGTCTATACATACAATTATAATTGTATGTCTATACATGTACAGCAAAAAACAAATTAGATATATTTGGTGAAAAGCAACATAGATCCAAGCTATGAGAAAGTCCGAATCACAACATGTAACACAGTTACACAGTGCAACTTTTTTTTTTAATGGAAAAATAAAATCACAGTGCAACTTAGTAAAAATTACAGAGTATACTTTTATTATCGAAAATTTGCTCTCAGCTCCTTGTGAAACGAATAATAGAATAAGAAATATCACACAAAGATTGATATATTTGGCAGCAAATTATACCTTAATAAAATAGTGACACATTTTTTTGGTCATAGGTCATAACTTCATTATACAGAAGCACAGGAAATGTTCAACCACCACACCTCCAAAAAAGGACGGAGGGAGAATTTATTACAACACAAACTAGACCTAATCACAGTAGCAAACATTGCATGAGTATGGACAACAGAGTTTCCATCTCTTATAGCCAAAATAAATGAACAATATTCAATTGCAGAAATTCATAATTAAAACGTCGATATATTTGGTATCAAATTACAACAACATAATAAAACATTGAAACTTGGTTACCATTGTACTAGACCAAAAGAAGAAAGTTACAAACATATATTCTTAGCAATATTCTATACTCTTTATTCTCTCCAAATCACTTCACTGACTTGATTTTCTAAGGATTTGTGGCTAGCACCACACCAGTGTCTTGAGTCCTTATCTTAAAATCACCTTTTTGCGGGATCAATTTTAGTCGTTCACACCATCTTTGGATGAAGGGAATCAACAGACGATATTCTACATCATCATTAAGCAAAGTGATGTTTACAACTTTGGAAAATTACTTTTGGAGCTAATCACAGGGAAGTGGGCAATAATAAAAAGCTATGAGAATGATGACATTAATAATATTTGATGAAGCACGATTTTGCCTCGTCAGTATGTTTCTCGCCGGTATGATGGACGACCTGGAGCTCGTCAGTATGTTCCTCGTCAATACTATGGACGACCTAGAGATCCTGTATCAAAGTAAGCACTAAGCAGATAATGACACCAGTTTGGGGCCTACTAAGGACCCTCCTATGCTCAAATTAGCTTAAACTTTTTAGAAATCTGTAATCTGTAGAGTAATTTGTGTGTGTGTTCAACATGCCTCACGTACTTGTCTCTCCTGGTTTTATATAGCCTTTGTGTGAGTAAATGCTCAGTCTACTGGCCTT